>NW_016803103.1:560671-592866 GCF_001698545.2 Rhinopithecus bieti
ATCTCCTGACCTTGTGATCCCCCCCCCTCGGCCTCCCAAAGTGCTGGGATTACAGGCTTGAGCCACCGTGCCCGGCCCTATCTTTTTTTTTTTTTTAGGCAGAGTCTCGCTGTGTCACGCAGGCTGGAGTGCAATGGCGAAGTCTCGGCTTACTGCAACCTCTGCCTCCCAGGTTCAAGCCATTCTCCTGCCCTCAGCCTCCCAAGTAGCTGGGATTATAGGCACATGCCACCATGCCCGGCTAGTTTTGTATTTTAGTAGAGATGGGGTTTCACCATGTTGGCCAGGCTGGTCTCAAACTCCTGACCTCAGGTGATCCACCCACCTCAGCCTCCCAAAGTGCTGGAGGCGTGAGCCACTTAGCCTGGTCCAATATCCTCTTTTTTCACTCACCAGGTAATGCATTCTTTAACAGCTGCCTTATTGAGAGGAACCACTAGGACAGGGCTGCTCAGATTAAAGCAGAAAGATGTTAGACAACAATTATCATTACTCCTACCATCACACTCAACCAAATATCTCAATACCAAAAAGGCCATTTCTAATGCTGGTTTTACTCTCAGAAATAAGGTTTTCTAAATAAGAGTTTCTCAGCCTTATCTGGGAACCACATCATCATAGGAATCTTCTCTTTGGTGTCCTGGGAGTTCTCATACCCAAGGCCAGCTTGATTGGGATGGCGATGGGTCTATCTTTCTTTGTAAAGTGAGAAAAGGCCTATGGTAAGCACAAGCACGTTATCAACAAGGGTTTTCTTTTTGTTTTTTGTTTTAAGAGAAAAGATTAAAAGAAAGTTGAATATCTGACATGGAATCTCTCAAAACTATATAGGCACCCTTACGCAAAACTAATTTCTCTCCTGTTTTCCCTCTACTGTTCTCCTTCCATAGCTAAGGGTGAGGGGGAGTCCAGAATCTGCATTTTTAAAAAGTGCCTCCAGGCAAGTCTTATGACTAACCATCCAGTTTGGAAACTACCCAACAGTGTACATTCATTGGGGCTTGATGAGGTCATTCTCCACCATTCATCACATTACTTATGGATTAGGCTAGTCTGCCAGAAGGAAAGTACAGCATATTACAAAATTTCATCAAAACTATCTAAATCACTCTCTTGGGCTAAAATATCTGCAAGGAATTCCAAACACTCTTCTGTATTACTGAAGTCCTTTGTTTCCAAGTAACACATCACTTTAAGGTAAATAAAAAGAATTTATTTTAAGGACAGTAAACATCTAAAGGAACCCAATACCAAAACTGCTGCCTGGTCTGAGGAGGGACTGCAACCAGGCATTTCTTTACCTGTCTTGCTTCTGTTTTCTTCTCCCTGTGTGCTCCATTCTTTTTTCTTGAAGACAGAGGCTGCTCCATTCCTAAGGCAGATGGTAATGCCACTGTCCATGAGTTGTAACATTTCCTCCACTGAAGAGTCTAGCTCAGAGAGATCTCTCCATCCTTTTTCCAAATTCCTGAAAAAGGAACATTGAATGGCCTATTTGGAATAAAAAATTCACTCCTTAATTCAGTCAGCTGAAGCCAGAGGGGCAGTCACATTTAAACGGGGGGAAATGGATGGTTGTCTCTGTACTGAACATGGACAGACCGTTTTTTGGTCATTATTTCCTAAATGATACACTATAACAACTATTACATGGCATTTGCATTGTATTAGGTATTATAAGTAACCAAAAGATGATTTTTTTTTTCTTTTTTTGAGGCAGAGTCTCGCTCTGTTGCCCAGGCTGTAGTGCAATGGTGCAATCTCGGCTAACAGCAACCTCTGCCTCCCAATTCAAGCGATTCTCCTGCCTCAGCCTCCTAAGTAGCTGGGATTACAGGTGTGCACCACCATACCTGGCTAATTTTTGTATTTTTAGTAGAGATGGGGTTTCACCATGTTGGCCAGGCTGGTCTCAAACTGCTGACCTCAGGTAATCCACTCACCTCGGCCTCCCAAAGTGCTGGGCTTACAGACATGAGCCACCGTGCCTGGTCCAAAAGATGCTTTTAAGTATTCAGGAGGATGTGTGTAGGTTATATGCAAGTACTCCACCATTATGTATAAGGGACTTAAGCATTTGTGGATTTTAGGGTGTCTTGGAACCAATCTCCTATGGATAATGAGAAATGACTGTTTCTCTCTTTTTCTGGGCACAATATTTTAAAACTTTTAAATTACAAAAGAAGTGTAACGATGTTGAAATATCCAAAGAAAAAGTTAATATGTATTTCTTTACTCCCAGGGCAACCACTTGTAACAGTTTAGCATAGGTATGCCCTCATTTCACTCCATGTTTTCCTAATGTTGCATGTAAATAATTGGTCTAACTCATCCCTTACTGATAAGTATTTATATTGCTTAAATTGCTTTGTTCTTGTAAATACATTGCACTGAACATTTGTTTTAATAAATTTCAGATTTTGAGCATTTCAGATTTCAGGTTTTCAGATTAGGGTTGCTCAACCTGTCATGTGGAGGTTTCATGTTTAGTTCTCCCAGATTCCACCAATGCCAAAATCTTACCAACTCTAGTACAGGATCAGAATTAGGAAGTTGACATTGGTACAGCTGACAGATCCTATTCAGATTTCATGAATTTTAGATGTAGTTGTGTGTGTGTGTGTGTGAGTACGTGTACATAGTTCTGTGCAATTTTATCTAGTGTAGGCATGCGTGACCACCACCACAATCAAGATACAGAACTGTTCTACCATAAAGATTCATTATACTGCTACCTTATAGTCATGCCTTTCCCCCTCTTCTCACTCCCAACCACTGGAAATCACTAATCTGTTCTCTATGTCTATCATTTGGTCATTTTGAAAATGTTATGTAAGTGGAATCATACAATATGTATTTGATATTGGCTTTTTCCCCACTTAGCATAATTCCCTTGAGATCCATTGGCGGTGTTGTGCCTTTATATCAATAACTTGTTCCTTTTTATTGCTGAGTTGTATTCCACAATATAGGTGTTCCACAGTCTAACCATTTGCCCAACTGAAAGATATTTGAAATGTTCCCAATTTTTGGCTGTTACAAATAAATGCAATGCTTTTCTAATAAATAACAACCTAAATCAGCCCGGCACGGTGGCTCACGCCTATAATCCCAGCACTTTGGGAGGCCGAGGTGGGTGGATCACCTGAGGTAGGGAGTTTGAGACCAGCCTGACCAACATGGAGAAACCCCATCTCTACTAAAAATACAAAAAATTAGCCAGGACTGGTGGTGCCTGCCTGTAATCCCAGCTACTTGGGAGGCTGAGGCAGGAGAATTGCTTGAACCTGGGAGGCGGAGGTTGCTGTGAGCTGAGATCGCGCCATTGCACTCTAGTCTGGGCAACAAGAATGAAACTCCATCTCAAACAAAACACAAAACAAAACAAAACAAAAACGAAAACAAAAACCTAAATCATAAAACTCTGAGAAATGCCACGAATGTTGAATTTGACACCATCTTTGCACTTTTAAAACAGAGGGAAAAGTTTGGCTTCCACATCGCTAGTCATTGTCAAGTCCTTAGTCTGAAGCCTCCTTTACTGACCATGAAACATAAACTGTGCCCTCTTGAAATCAGTGCACATCTGTGCTGGGGCAAGGAAGCAGGCGTGGTCTTGGTTCAGTTAATTACCCAGTGATTTTCTACTCCTGGTAAGACCAGACTCTGGTATGTTATGAGAAGTTTGTTCAAGTCCCTAAGGCCATTCTCCATAATAATGTGGCCAGTTACAATGAGTTATAGGTGATTTGGCTAACACATTCCTCATTGTTAACAGGGTAGTTCATTTGTTTGAGGTTTATTTAATCTGTTTTACAATGCCATGCCCAACTACACAGGGAACTTGGAAGATGGTATTGCAGTGTTCTTTGAGTTTTTAAGCAAAAACAATTTTCTTAGCAATGGTTCCCAGCATCATAAAATGTTTTAAAGGAATTTATTCATTTGTTTAATAAATATTCATTGAGGACATAATATGTGCTAAACACTATTTTAGGTACTGGGAATATACTGGTGACCAAAGCAACCTGACATGATTACTGCCCTCATGAAGCTTATATTCTAATGGGGGAGACAAATTAATCAAATCACAAAAAGAAACATGAAGTTACAACTGGGATACATTCTATACAGGAGAGGTACTATGAAATTGTATAATGACCTGATTATTTCCCAAAAGCCCTACCTCCTAATGCTATAATCTTGGGGGTTCAGATTTCAACATACTGATTTTGAGGGGACGTAAGCATTCAGTCCATTGCAATCCTGAACCAGGAAAAGAAAATTAATGGGACAGTTGACAAAATTTAAATAAGGTCTGTAGGATAAGCTATTGTATTATTCATTCCTTAGTCTTGATAAATTATGCTTATGTACCAAGTTACATTTGGGGAATCTGGGAATTCTTTGTACTATATTTACAACTTTGTAAAAAGTCTGAGATTACCTCCAAATGGGGATTTTTTTATTTAAAAAAAATAAAATGGAGATTAAAAAGAGGGCTCCCTGAGTAAGTACCCAGTGCAATAAATAAAAATAGACTCACATCTTAGAATATCATTGTGAAGTTTTAGAGCACCACAGATAAAGAAATATCCTGAAGACTTTCAGAGAGGGGAAAAAATAGATCACATATATAGGAATGAGAATCCTCTGGGCACAAAACTTATCAATGGCATTACTGAAAACTAGAAGTTACAGCAAAATAGTCTTGGTGGTAAGGGCTCAGTGATGTCTTTCCTTATGGTAGCTAATGAGTGCTACCGTGGAAGATTTCCTTACTGTGTCCACATTGGCTGTCCGGAGCTTACAGGATGTAGTAGTAGTACACCTTGGGGGAACTCCTGCTCTTCTCAGAATGACCCCCTTAATTGCTTCCTTTGCTTTCCCCTCCCTGTTCCCAACATGCTGAGGTCAGAAAAAGAGAGAAATGGTCATTTCTCATTATCCATAGGAGATTGGTTCCAAGACACCCTAAAATCCACAAATGCTTAAGTCCCTTATACATAATGGTGGAGTACTTGCATATAACCTACACACATCCTCCTGAATACTTAAAAGCATCTTTTGGACCAGGCACGGTGGCTCATGTCTGTAAGCCCAGCACTTTGGGAGGCCGAGGTGAGTGGATTACCTGAGGTCAGCAGTTTGAGACCAGCCTGGCCAACATGGTGAAACCCCATCTCTACTAAAATACAAAATTAGCCAGGTATGGTGGTGCACACCTGTAATCCCAGCTACTTAGGAGGCTGAGGCAGGAGAATCGCTTGAATTGGGAGGCAGAGGTTGCTGTTAGCCGAGATTGCACCATTGCACTACAGCCTGGGCAACAGAGCGAGACTCTGCCTCAAAAAAAGAAAAAAAAAATCATCTTTTGGTTACTTATAATACCTAATACAATGCAAATGCCATGTAATAGTTGTTATAGTGTATCGTTTAGGAAATAATGACCAAAAAACAGTCTGTCCATGTTCAGTACAGAGACAACCATCCATTTCCCCCGGAATCAACATCTGAAAGTTTTTGAATGCTGAAATGACGCTCAAAGAAAATACTCATTGAATCATTTTGGAGTTCGGATTTTTTTATTAGAGATGCTCAACTGGTAAGTATAATGCAAATGTTCCAAAATCTGAAAAAATCCGAAATCCAAAACACTTCTGGTCCTAAGCATTTTGGATAACTAATACTCAACCTGTATTTTTGCAACTTTCTGTGAATCTATAATGGCATCAAAATAAAAACTTATTTTATGCAATATAAGTTATTTCTAGTAAAACAACATTCAGCATATATGTTTGCCTCCATTTACTTCTGAAATCCCACTAAATGGAGTAAAGAAATGAAAAGATTATAAACGTAAAAGCGTACACACACCCACACACACACACACCAGTATGAGACCATAGAAATTGAGATGACTGTAAAAATATAGAAATTGGAAAATAGATGTACATGATATAACTATTGATAGTAGACTTCTGCGAAACCACAGTAGTAGAGATGACCCCAGAGCAAGGAGCAGTCAGCAGGGATGACTCCATTCTGGACAAGGCCACTAAGAAGACCTGTTATGTAGGCCTGGACAAAGTACTACAAAGCCAAGCAGCTATGGAGAACATATGGCTCGAGGCATTTGCTGGCCTTTCTGTCTCTGAAGCAGGTGCTTAGCAATGTGACAAGATGCCAGACAGTTGGAGACCTGAGTGAGTATTCATATGCTGGGGGGAAGCAGAGGAATGGCTGAATGTGGGTCAAGAGGTGGATCTAAAGTCTGAACCATTGGGGGCCAGGTGCAGTGGCTCACACCTGTAATCCCAGCATTTGGGGAGGCCAAGGTGAGTAAATCACTTGAGGTCAGGAGTTCGAGACCAGCCTGGCCAATATGGTCAGAAAACCTCTCTCTACTAAAAATACAAAAATTAGCTGGGCATGGTGGTGCGTGCCTGTAATCCCAGCTACTCAGGAGGCTGAGGCAGGAGAATCGCTTGAACCTGGGAGGCAGAGGATGCAGTGAGCCGAGATCGCACCACTGCCCTCCTGCCTGGGCGACAGAGAGAGACTCTGTCTCAAAAATAAAAATTTTTAAAATAAATAAATAAATAAAGTCCAAGCTATTGGGAAAAATCAAATAGCACAGGAGCTGAGGAGGAGGGGTCCCAGTGCCTCCTGTGTCTGAGCCTTGCTCTGTGGACTAGGAGGGAGTAGACGAACCTGATTTATAGGGCCAAGGTTGGGCTGGACACCCCCAGTCTGAATCAGTGGTTTTCAAACTTTGTAAAGCAGTGGAACATTTTCTCCAAAGTAAATCTTAAATAAAAGTGTAATCCACCAAAACAAAGTGAGGATGCTCTGGTAGCAACTGCATCCTTGATTTCCAGGCCTCCTGAGGGTCCCACATCCAGATGTTGAAGCATAAAAGAATTCAAAAATGTAGTAATTTTCTCTATCGAGAAGTCAGGTTAGAATCCCAACTTTCAAGTATGCAAATTAACTAGAATGTCTCCAGTCTGTGTTAGATAGAACCTGAAAAGGGAAATTTTGAACTAGCACACCCGTCACCATTTCCAGTCTGCTCTCTTGTGGCCCCATGGTCCCTGTAATTTAGCTGTTTAAGCCTTTTCCTCTGGCCAAACAGCTAAACTTGAGCCAGGTGGACTTAAACACATGAACCAATTCAGTTTACTGTCTAAAAATGAAAGAGAAAAGTCTGCCAGGATCTTCTCCTCATCCCCACAAAGTTCCCAAGAGCAGAATTCAGCCCTCCTTCCCACCCACTACAAACACAGGGGAGAGGCCAGCCCAATATAACTTAAAACAGAGCGACCCTGCAGCCCTCTCAGACAAATTACATCAAAACAAGTCAAAGCAAATGCAACTGTCCTTACCAGTTTTGTAAAGGAATTGCCTGGGAACCATTCCTTTTCAGACCTAATTAAAAAGTCAGTTTTGAATTACCGAACAAGATGGTATGAGAGCCAGTGTTCAACAGGCAGAACAAACAAACACGCAAAGATAAAATGCATGGGCTTTTACAGAGAGTTTGCTGCCAGCGACAGCAGAAATGGCTCTCTTTCAGCCAAGTCTGGGGTGCCCTGGAAAACTTCATACCTCTCCAGGGAGACAGTTCCCAGAAACCTCCCTCCCCTGCAAAGCACTCCTATAATAAATAAATAAACTACATTTCCCAAAGTTCTCTTTGCTCAGGCCTGGGGCTATATTTTAAACCACTCTGTAATTGTCCCCCACCAGAAAAGCAGAAACGTTTAAATGTGACAACCTTTTGACATACAGAGTTGACTCAGCTCATTTCAAATTTCATCTTATCTCCAGTGTCCTTGGGCATGTTTTAAAAGATAAAAATACCAACTGGGACCAAGATCAGCAAGGTATAATAGAACAAGAGTCCAATGCTTTTTACCCTCAACGAATGCATTATATTTCATTTAGATCAGTGGTCTCAAATATTAGCATGCGTCAGAATCACCTGAATTCAGGGCTTGTTAAAATACAGATTGCTGAACCGCACCTCCACAATCTCAGATTCAGCAGATTTGGAGGGGGTCCAAAGAATATGCATTTCTAACAAGTTCCACTGGTTCTGGATTATACTTTAAGAACTGCTGATGGAGATTATCTACATGGTCAATTCCAAATCTGTCGGAAAAGAAGGCACACGGGTACTGATTTCTGCAAGCTTTGAACTAGAAGTATCTCTGAGAAGACCCCAGCCATCTCTAGCAGTGTGGGGAATAGTAAAAGGCAAAGCAACCAGTTCCAGAAGATCCAGAAACTGGCACTGCCTGGTCCAGCATTTTCATTTTCCCACTGAGGAAATGTAGGCTTAGAGGGAATCAATTTGTGCAGTCTCCCAGTGAGTCCATGGTTGTGCTGGGACAAAGTACCCAGTTGCCCTGGCTCCCAGTCCAGTGCTCTGGCCCTTGCTGGAGTAAAATGGGACACCTGGGCTTGACAAGGAACAAGGAAGCCAACATGATTCTGATTCATCCCAATTTCTCTACAGCCTTCTACCTTTTCATTTCCTCTGCATTGGTAAAAGTATAATTCCCAACCCAGGAATTTCTACTCTCGCTTTCGTTCATGTCTTTGTACCTAAGAGAGGCAGTCAAAATGGGGCAGCCAATAGCCACAGCAGCCTTTAATCACAATATCTGGAGGATACATTAATGAATGTAGACCCATTTATTTACTTTTCTATGTACCTTGTCTATGTGACAGCAAGCAACAATAGAATCTCAGGAAACACCAACCAGACCTAGGCATCAATCTGCTACTCTGTTATTAGAAGGAAATTAGCCTTTAAGAAAAATTGTCTGGGCTTACCAATCACTCCCACCAGCCACCAGGGGTCACATAAATAAAAGTTTTTACTGGACCTTTCTAATTCACAAACCTACCCTCTTCCACCACAGGCCTTGGTAGAACACATAATTCAGCAACAAGAATCCCTTGAAGAAGAAAAGAAAACACCTATAAAACTATATCTTTTTCTAACTCCAGAGATGTGAAACTCTTTAGGAGTTTAGGCCAGGGTTCACCACAATCCATTATCTGAAAGCACAGATGTACAGATAAACTATTATTTTGGTAAAGATACATCTTCTAAAACACCAGTCAGTTTGGCATTGTGTTTGTCCTTGAATTGAAGAACGGTATCATTTTATCATCTTAGCCTTGAGCATGGTTATCAATGCCAGTAACTAAGAGGCCTAATTTGAAAGATGGTCGTGCTGTCCGACTTACAAATGCCTTCTACTCAGTTAACATGGACTGCTGAAAGCAAATGGTTTATACACTGTTGGACAAGTGAAAAATCTGGCCTCCTAACAGTTGTTAAATGTGCCAGCTAAGAGCCTCTGAAGGTCAGTCTGCCAGGGCTGGGGCAGTGACCACAGCCACGTGCTGTGCCTTTTGCAGCTCAGCACCGCATGGCGCAGCTGTTGTATTGGCCAAAGAAAGTGCTGGCAGCCCCCAGAGAAACAGAGACTTAATTCACTTGCAGGAACTTTCCTGAAAGAGTCTTTTAAGAAGCATTTAAGGCAGACCAGGTGCACTTTTTTTCTTTCTAAATCTCTTTGCTTTGTCAAGTATTCTCATTTATGACTCCAACACTCTTTATGTGCAACATTAACCATCCATTGTTACATTATAAATTATAATGAGAACTTTTATAAAACGTATTTAATGATAATTCATGATTTCTAGGTAGATTCCTTTAGATGTATAACACTTAAATATCTATGGTATAGCACTGTCGATATGTACATAGCAGGGATTGCAATTTAGGTTGCCTGGGGTTTTGTTAAAAGTTTAAGTTGTGCAGACTTTATCTTTAAATAAAACTCTGTGTGTGTGTGTGTGTGTGTGTGAGAAAGAGAGAGAGAGAGAGAGATACATAGTGCTCAGATATAAACAGTAGTAAAAGAAAGCTGATTCAATTCAGTATGTCACACTGTTAAGACTGCCAGCTGTCAACTGCTTCCACTGTAAACAGGAGGCGGGAAGGATGGGATCTAGAGGGAAAAGAGATTGTATAAAAGTGAAACTTCCCGACGTGAGGGCCGGGGGTTGGACTCAAGTCATCATCTATTTAGGTGAAAACTGCCAATACCCTGAATAATTCTAGGAAATACTCTGTGGTCCTTCACTAGACTCTGAAAGTACTCAGGCCACAAACACTCCCAGTCCTAGCATGACAAAAGACCTCCCTATGCCAGTAAGTAAAAATGAGTGCCAGAGCGATCCTCAAAGGTAAATATTTGGGGTAGGCAGCTGTTTGCATAATGTGATTTTAAGTGTGACAAGCACGCACTCCACCCCCAAAAAAAATCTATGCTATAGACCCAGGTCACGGATGCCTGCAATTCTACCATTAGGGAGTATTTCCATCCCAGAGACTTAGGAATCATCCTTGACTCCTCTCTCTCCTTCTCTGACCCCATTCAATCAATCATGAATTCCTCCTTCCTAACTCTTGACTCTGTCCCTTTATCTTCATTCCCTCTGACAGTATATAGCTCAGGTCACTGTCGACTCCTGCCAGGATGACTGTGGTTACCTCCTGACCTGTCTCTGTGCCTCCAATTTGTTCTCCACACTGCAACTGCAACAAATGTAATCTTTTTAAGATTCTGATCTGATTATGACAATCCCCAGATTAAAACCATTAGCTGAGTTCTCAAGGCCCTCAGAATGAAGTCCAGATTCCTTAACGGGGTTTACAAGCCCTTATGCTCTGGCCATTGCTGACCACTGCGGGCTCTCCTATGACACTGCCTCCCCGTCAGTGCACTCATCTTTTCTTAGTCCCTTATTTTTGCTTCCAGGCCTTTGCACACATTGTCCCCTTTGCTTGGAACACTCTCCCCACTTTCCTACCTTTGTTCCCAAAGACTATATGACCCTAAATTTATCCCTATTTTAGCACTTTCTTACCATGTAAGCTTTATCTATCTGATCTATCTGACTCTTTAATTCTTTCCGAATTAGGACTATGTATTTCACAAATGCCAGAACTGTTACTTACTCACTGCTTTATTTCCAGGACCTAGTAAATGCTTGTCTCATAGTAGTCACTCAATAAATATTTGTTGACTAAATGAACAAGTGAATTCCAGTAAATGTCTTATCTTTTATTAACAATGTTGGTAATTCACACTTCAGTGTGATTTTTCATACTACAGCTCTCTAAGAATATATTTGAGAGGGCTAATGAAATAAAGGCAGAATTGGCTCTAGAAAACCAGGGGACAATGTAAAGGCAACGGTTAGCCAAGAGAGAAAGGCACTGGGAGGGAAGGCAAGAACAGGCACTATTGGGATTGCTTAGATAGGGGTCCTTTATGGATAAAAAGAAAATAGCAACTGGGCGCAGTGGCTCATGCCTGTAATCTCAGCACTTTGGGAGGCCAAAGCGGGTGGATCACTTGAGATCAGGAGTTTGAGACCAGCCTGGCCAACATGGTGAAACCCCGTCTCTACTAAAAATACAAAAAATTAACCGGGCATGGTGGTGCATACCTGTAGTCTCAGCTACTCAGGAGGCTGAGGCAGGAGAATTGCCTGCACTGAGGAGGTGGGGGTTGCAGTGAGGCGAGATTGTGCCGCTGCACTTCAGCCTGGGTGACAGAGCAAGACTTGTGAAGAAAGAAAAGAAAAGAAAAGAAGAAAAGAAAAGGAAGGAAAAAGAACTTAAAAAAAAAAAGCAATCAAAGCTTGAGTTCTGTCCCTGATTTCATCCCCAAGGTTACCACCAAGAAAGGTTGGTTCCTCTGCATGGGTTGAACAGTGAAGTACCTACACTTGGCCTGTGGCTCCACCCACGGCTGGCTCAATTCCAGCCACTTAGGCCTGGCCATATTCCCAGGCCTATGCCATGGAGAAGCTGCAAGAACAAGGCAGAGTGTACTGGACAGCCTGTGTCGCCCTGGCCAATTTGACCAAACTTATCTAGTCACAGATGGCTATGAGTAATTTTTTGCTTATCACAGCCTTTCAGAAAAGTATTAAAGTTTCAGCAGCCCATGCTTCAGGTATTTTCCTCCCGAAGTGTACTCTTTTATCTATAATCAGTACAATGGAAAAATAAGATGTAAAATGTGTTCTCTGGTTTGTTTGTTTGTTTTACTACTGACCTCAGTCAATCACCCAGTGATGTTTCTGGGCAATACAAAAATATCTTCTTCCTTCTGTCCCATGATAAGGGGTATTTTCTTTTTTTTTTTTTTTTTTTTTTTTTTTGAGACGGAGTCTTGCTCTGTCGCCCAGACTGGAGTGCAGTGGCCGGATCTCAGCTCACTGCAAGCTCCGCCTCCCGGGTTCACGCCATTCTCCTGCCTCAGCCTCCCGAGTAGCTGGGACTACAGGCGCCGCCACCTCGCCCGGCTAATTGTTTGTATTTTAGTAGAGATGGGGTTTCACCGTGTTAGCCAGGATGGTCTCGATCTCCTGACCTCATGATCCACCCGTCTCGGCCTCCCAAAGTGCTGGGATTACAGGCTTGAGCCACCGCGCCCGGCCGATAAGGGGTATTTTCTAAGCCTCAGACGTGAGCCCTGATTTTTTTCGTCTCTCTTCTTTCCTTGGGGAACGAATTCTACATACTGATGATGCCTAAATTTAATACATCCACCTCGACCTCATAAACAGACTCCACCCCCACATATTTCATTGTCTATAGGACATTTTCCTTTGGATAGCTCACCAATCGCTTCAACCCAACAAGCCCAAACTACCTTGTTATCTTACCTTCCTCCAAAAAAATATCTGAGCCACAGCTGCAACATCCTAACTTTTTCCAGTACACCATTATTCTCCTAGTCACATGTCAGAAAACTCACTCCTCCCACTAGAACACAAACTGTCACCTCATTAGTGAGGGCCACCTTGACTACTACATTTAAAATTTCATCTCTATGGCCCCAGCATTCTTGATTCCCCCTTAAAGTGCTCTGTTTGTTCCATAGCATTTATTGTTTTCTTGTATGCTGCATAATTTACCTATCTACTTATTATTTCTCATTCTGTCCCCAAATCTTGCTAGAATGTAAGCACCACTGAAGACAGGGATTTCTGTTCATGGGTATCATCCCTATGCTTATAACAGTGCCCAACATACAGTAGGTACAAAATAAATATGTGTTCAATTAATTCATTCACTCTACAGTTACATACTTAATATAACAAATAATGTAACTATAAATACCTTATTCCTGTGATTGGAATTTACACTCTGTGAAGTAGAGGTCTTTGACTGCTCTGTCCACTGTTGTGTCCCCAAAATCTAGAATGGCACCAGGTAGCATAGATGTTCAATAAAAATTTGTTGAATAAATGAACAAATGGATAGGAACTCATTGAGTACCTTTTAGTACCAAGTACTAAGCTAGGTGCTTGGGGATTCTGGATATTTTAAATAACTATGATGCAATGGGATAAAGATATATAACAGAAATCGGAACAAAATGGCATGGGAACTCAAGAGCAATGGCACTGAAGATCATTCTTCACACCTGAGTCTGAAAGAAGACATAGATGTTTATCCGCTCCCTGTGCCAGGTAAAGGGCCACAAAGGGATTAAAGTGTATGGTATGGAGCAATGTTTCTCAAATGTTATTCGCATATGAGTCACCTGGGGACTCCTGTTAAAACAGATTCTGGTTTGGTGGGCCTACGGTAAGCCCTAAGATCTTACATCTCTAACAAGGCCCAAGGTGATGTTCAGGCTGCTGGTCCTCAAACCACACACTGACTGACAAATTTACTCAACTCAGCACCCATGCCCCTTATTTCTTTCTACTAGACTCAAATTTTGTCTGTGTATCTAACACGCCCTCCTCCAGTATGGAGAGGAAGTAGTTCTAGTCCCAGCTCCAGAGGTAGACTGGATTTGAGCTCAGCCAATCAGGACAAGGCATTCTTTTGACTGATTACTGTGTGAGAATGGGAATGGGAAGTAAGGATGTATGATCTGTTTAGGGGAAAGATTTTCCTTTCTATGCTGCTGTCCTTAAACAAAGAAGCATATGGCTTGATGGATACAGGCAGCCATCCTTCAACATGAGAAGCATCAGCTTCAAGAGGAAGCCAATGCCAAGGGTGTTGAGTGGAGAGGGGGAGAGAACCTGGGCCCTTGATGATGCCACTTAGCTGCTGATTGTGTTGATCCTGGAACCTACTGTACCTCTGATCTTTCAGGTATGTGAAACGATAAATATCCTTATTTTTCAAGCCAATTTGAGGTCAAGACTTCCACTGGCAGCAGAAATTATCCTAATGATTACATCTGATTTTTGTTTATTTGTTTAGGGAACAAATATTTATTGAATACTACTATGTCCCAGGCACCAGAAAAATAAGACAGGCATAATTCTCTACTCTCATAAAATTTATAGCCTAGATGATAAATTAATTTGATAGAGTTCAAATTTCTGAGATGAGCATGATTTCATTTTAAATTATTTATATCCTTGGATAGGGACTATTTCTCCCTCCCTAGCCATGCCCCTGAAATAGTTCTTTATGAATCATCTCTGCCCTGATACAACTGCCTTCATCCTAAAACAGAGCTTTGTCTCCTTACACTTGAAAATTGCAACAGTACCCTAACACCTCTCTCAGATCCCATCTACAAACTAGTACCCTGTTAATCTTCCTAAAGAGTTAAATTCATGAGTGAAAAATCTCCAGAGACCCTCCGTTGCTTAAACCAGTGATTTTCAAGCTTGCTTTATGAAAGCAAAAAACTGTTTCTTCAAAAGCAAAAAATGTTCTTATACAAAATCACAATGTATTAAATAGACAAACTAGTGCTGTGCTGTAGAAGTGAGAGGCACCCAGAATCTCGTCCCCTCCCCAACCCCACTCCTACTTCACATCCCAACACACCCCCTTCCTGAGGAGTGGTAGTGTCCAACTGGTGCCTTCATTTCACATAGTTTCACAAACAGTAGCGTTGTCATAGGGTAAAATTAAGAATTTTTACTTGTCATTCTATTACCTGCCTCTATTATCTGCCCACATTCTTGAATTGACCAAGTCCAGCCTCCCCACTACCCTTCAAACATACACACTCAAGTCTTTGCCTAGGCTATTACTTGCATCAAAAATGTGTGGACTAGGTGCAGGCTCTCATGCCTGTAATCCCAGCACTTTGGGAGGCAGAGGCTGGTGGATAACTTGAGGTCAGGAGTTTGAGACCAGCCTGGGCAACATGGTGAAACCCCTTCTCTACAAAAAATACAAAAATTAGCCGGGTGTGGTCTCTCATGCCTGTAATCCTAGCTACTCATGAGGCTGAGGTGGGAGGATAGCTTGAACTCAGTAGGTGGAGGCTGCAGTGACCTCTGATAGTGTCACTGCTCTTCAGCACGGGCGACAGAAACCCTGTCTCAAAAAAAAAAAGAAAGAAAAGAAAAGAAAGAAAGAAAAAAGAAAAGTTGTGTGTCATCTACCTCTGTGTCTATGCAAAACGGATCCACCTCCACTAGAAACCTGAAAACAACACGGAACACACACTTCCAGCATCCACATGGCAGGCATGACCAATCGATCCCAACCCATCAGTCTCACTTTCCTCTGAGTTTGGTAGCTCCACAGTTTGTTTCCATGCATCACATCGGTCAACCACTATCAATCCTATTATTTGATACTCAAAAGAAATGTCTTTTTATCCTCTGCAGTAAATACAGCCCTTATTCCATCATTTTATAGATTCACATTGGCACTTAATTATAAAGTAGTTTGATGTGTGTGATTCCTCAGTTCGATTATAAATGACTGGAAGCTAAGGCCTATATTTTCTCTTCTTTCCCCTGGATTCTTGGCTCAGCTGTAGCGACTTAGCAGGTATTAAATAAATGCATACGTAATGAATAAATGTTAAGACAACTATTAATTTGTATCTTCTAAAGCATGCTGATATGATCACCACACCATATCAAAACATGAGACAGCCCTACAGCTTGAAGAACCACTTTAGGAATCAAGAAATCAGAGCTCTTCTCCCCCAGGAGCACTACTAACTAGCCATGTGGTCCTTTCGTCTTCTAGGCCTCGGTTTTCCTCATCCATTAGAAGGGACTTGATTATATTGTTTCTGAGGGTCAATATTAGGGATGTTCTTCAGGTTTGCTGGGCGAAGAAGCACTCAGATTACCAGGTTGCCTGTGGGTGTGGAGTTCATCCTCCATGTCCCTAGCTGTAATCTGGGTTCCTGGACTTCCCAGCCAGGCCCTATGCCAGACCTCATGGAGAACTGGCACAACACTCCTGCCACGAAGCGTGACTACCCTTCTTTGTGTGAAAGCCTCATCAGTTTATCCTCATCGAACAGACTCTGTCGGTCGGGCAGAGTTTCACAACAAACTCTGTTGAGGCTTTTAACCTCCTGCATACCCGGCTTCCACATGATTGTCTTTGGCTTGGACACCAATCCCTGGTCTAAGCAGCTGGGGCCAAAACAACAGGATCAATTTCACTCAGGGAATAGTCAAGCCACTTTATGTGTAGGGAATAACTGATTTGGGTCATCATTCTCCAAAAAGGGGGCTGCAGGTGTGGCATAACCTGCACTCCCATAAACTCTTTTCTCTCCATTTCTAAAACATTTTATGTGAATTAACCAAATACTGACAATCATCATAAAGAGCATTAAGAAACGTGCAACATGAATGAAAGATTACATTATTCACTTAGCGGTAACTTAATCTTTCTGCACAGTAGAAATGCATACAGAAAGAAGACCTAGAGAAGAGGCTAACTACACAAATGGCAGAAAACCAACTCCCCTAAAGAATTTTTGGGATCCAGAGATCTTAAACATAATGTAGTGTTCCTCTAGTATTTAAAATGAAAGAAATATTTTTAAGAGGACACAGGGAATAAAAGTGTTTTATAACCTTCTGATATGTAGCTAATTCAAACACAGCCTGCCTGGTACGTGCTTGGCCATAGCCAGTAACAAAATCTCCAGCCTGTGGACCAGTCCCCAGTCCCCTCTCCTGGGATCCAGACACAAGTGTGCTTTCCAGAATGGGTTGGAGTATGCTAGCCCACATATCTCACTTAAGCAGAGAAATCAGGGGCTGACCCTTGAGTCCAAGGCCTTTGACAACAGATACACTTTTACAAATAAAAAGAAACAAAATATGGCACTATGTTTTCAACTATCATTTCAAAAGCAGATTTAAGAATGTCAGGATCATAACTGTTACACCCGGAAAATAGCACAGAAAATGCCGCAGAATCACCCCGGCAGCACTTCATGGGGAAAGGAGCCTAGACTTTGCTTTCATACAGCCCTAGGATTGAATTCCTATTATGCCTTCCCCGGTTTGCAAAATTTTTTGCAAAGTGCTTAATATTAATAGTAGTTACAGTTCATCAAGCACAGTAGGCCCTCCTTATCCATGGGTTCCATATATCTGGATTCAACCAACCTCAGATCAAAAATATCTGGAAGCGTTGGTGGTATAGTGGTGAGCATAGCTGCCTTCCAAAAATATCTGGAAAAAAATTGTATCTATACTGAATATATACAGACTTTTTTCTTGTTGTGATTCCTGAAACAATACATTATATTAATAACAATGATTTATATAGCATTATACTGTATTGGGTATTACAAGTAATCTAGAGATGATTTAAAGTATGGGAAGATATGCATAGGTTAAATGCAAATATGACAGCACTTTGTATCAGGGACTTGAGCATCCTTGGATTTTAGTATCCATGGGGAGTCCTGGGACCAATTTCCCATGGATGCTGGGGGATAATTTTACTTTATTCTGTGCCAACGGCATGATATGCATAATCACATTTACTCTTTACAAGAACCCTGGGAGGTAGAAATTATTGAGTCTCTGAGATAGTAACCTTCTCAGAGCCAGTTAACGTGTAGAAGGGAAGCCAAGATTCAGAGCCAGGTCTGAAGCTCTCCACTGCCTTTCCTATTCATCCTGTCTGAGACTTCATTTCCTCATTTATAGAATAGCTATAATAATACCTCCCTTAGAAAACTGTAGGGAGATTTCCATTTTGTTTTATTGTAAACATGCCTGGAACATAGTGATTGTTTATTAACTTTTGGCTAGTAATATAAATTTACACATGAAATACTGAAGTCACAAAGGGTCCCGCTGGCCACAAACCGGTTTCCTTGATTTCTAGTACGCTATTTATTTATTTATTTATTTATTTATTTATTTATGAGACAGGGTCTCCCTCTGTCGCCCTGGAGTACAGTGGTGCATTCTTGGCTCACTGCACCCCCTACCTCCCAGGTTCAAGTGATTCTCCTGCCTCAGCCTCCCGAGTCCTAAGATTACAGGCTCCCACCACCACACCCAGCTAATTTTTGTTTTTTTTTAGTAGAGACAGGGTTTCACCATGTTGGCCAGTCAGGCTGGTCTCAAACTCCTGACCTCAAGTGATCTGCCTGCCTCGGCTTCCCAAAGTGCTGGGATTACATGCATGAGCCACCATGCCCAGCCTCCAGCCTGCTTTTTAAAAACATGTTTTAAAGAAGTCTAATTTAACATCACAAGTACAAAATGTAGAATAATATAAAATCACCCCAAATTCAATTACACATATATAGTTTCCCCTCCCAAGCTTTAGTGAGGTATAAGTGACAAAAATTATATATATTTACAGTATATAATGTGATATTTGGATGTATGTATACATTACACATAGTTTTTTGTATATTTTCTCCTGCTGTTTTCTCACGTTTTTTTAAAAGATTGTTATAGTTTTATATTCTTTTTTTCTTTTATTTTCCCGAGACAGGGTCATGCTCTGTCACCCAGGCTGGAGTGCAGTGGTGCAATCTTGCCTCACTGCAACCTCCCCCCACCAGGTTCAAGTGATTCTCCTGTCTCAGCCTCCCAAGTAGCTGGGATTACAGGTGCACACCATGACACCAAGCTAATTTTTGTATTTTCAGTAGGGACAGGATTTCAGCATGTTGGCCAGGCTAGTCTCGAATGCCTGGCCTCAAGTGATCTGCCTGTCTTGGCCTCCTAAAGTGCTGGGATTATAGGCAGGAGCCACTGCGCCCAGACTATAGTTTTATATTATACTTTTTCACTTAGCATTGTCATAAATATGAATATCATAAATAATATGAATACTATGCTACATCCTATTTATACTTAGCATCTTTAATCACAAAATAAGTGAAACATTCTGGAATATTTTTTTCTCCTTTGGATGAGTTTGGACCCTGTGTGAGAGAAATCTAGAATAGAATCCTCAGCTCTACCACTTATCACCATGTGACTTTAGGAAAGTTCTTAACTCTCTAAGCCTTTGTTTACTTATTTGTAAAATGGGGATAATGATTCCTAAATCAGAGGATTATTGTGAAGATTAAGTGAGGTAACACTTGTAAAGCCCCTATGCTTTTACTATTCACAATAAGCTTTTATTAACTATAGCTATTCTTAACTAGAAGCTTCTCCTTCCCCATCCAAACAGCATTACTTCACATTTTCTGTTAATCAATGGCTTTAGAGAAATATGCTTAGAGATTACATTGGTTTAAGAGAGGGAGAGGTGAAAGGGGAGAGAAAAAGAGAGAAGAAAGCTTGGGAGCTGGAAGGCTCTGCTAGGCTCTCTGACTGCACATCACGCCTGCCTTAGCCCTTTTCTTGCAACTCTTGCAACTGCAAGAGCAGCAGGGGTTCCCAGGCTGAAATTCCATTCCCAGGTAGCTCACAGGGCAGATCTGGTCACTGCTGGGATGTGTGGGCTGTGCCCACCTGCTCCCTCAGGCAGCCTCATTACACGCTGGCTCCCTCGGGATGACCGAAGCTTCTGTGGCCTGGGATAGAGGCAGCTGGGGAGGTAAGGGCAGCTTTCCGTGTTCTGTGAGAGCTTCTCAGTTGTCTGAAATCCTTAGCCTTCAAAGTAGAGCTGATCCCTACACAGAAATGTGAAACTGCTGTGAGTCAAATAAATCATTAATAGGCAAGCTGGGAGAGAATGGGCAGTAAAGAAGACAAAGGGTCAATCCTAACCCTTCTCAGAAGGATGGACTTCACATGTGCCCTTTACTTCCTTACTTGCAGGCAATGGCCTGCAACACACAAGAGGCTTTTTGCTGCCCCAGGAAGGCTCCAGAAGCATTCCACACAACTGAGCACTCCCTGGTTCTGGAAACACTCTATTCTCTTGGCTGCCATGATGCCATCCTCTCCCGCGCTTTCTTCTGCTTTTTTGGATGTTCCATGACTCCCTCCTTTGTCTGCCATTTCTCCTCTACTTGACTTCTAAATGTCAGAGCTCCTTAGGGGATGGCTCTAAGCTCTGTCCTCTTTATGAACTTTCCCTCTCCTTAGATGCCCTCATCCATTTCCATGATTTGAAATATCTAATCCTAAATTTTTATCTTCAGCTCAGATTTTTCTGAGCTCTAGACCTATGTGTCCAATACCATGGATACACACATCTCCACTTAAATATCTCTAAGATCTTTTGTAACTTAACATGTCCCAAACTCTTGATCTTAACACCCCAATACACATCCCCCAAATTGTCCCTTCATTCAGTGCTACTCTCTTAGTAAATGGATTCCCATCTGCTCAGTAGCTCAAGCATACCTGAGACCTAGAAGTCATCTTTGATTCATCCTCTTCCCTCACCACCCCTATCCAGTTGATCACAAATCTCTCTCAATTCCTCCTCTACAATATTTCTTGCATCTTCCCACTGTCACCGTCCTGGCCCAAGCCTTCTCTTCTGATAGCCAGCTAGCTAATCACCCCGAGCACTCCATATGGAAACCAGGAATCATTTAAAACACAGTAAATGGGGTCATGTCACTATCCTACACAAAAACACTTCAATGGGTTCCCGTTGCACTTAATGATAGCCAATATGTCAGGCACTTTGCAGAGATTATCATGTATTACACATGTGCATTATCTTAGTCTTCACAACCCTGTGATTATCATCCTATTTTACAGATAAGGAAACTGATGATTGGAGAAATTATTTGCCCAAACT
Source organism: Rhinopithecus bieti (assembly GCF_001698545.2). NCBI lineage: Eukaryota > Metazoa > Chordata > Mammalia > Primates > Cercopithecidae > Rhinopithecus > Rhinopithecus bieti. Next base: position 581,703 of record NW_016803103.1, read on the forward strand.
GACAACTAGAACAGTGTAGAGTTAAGATTTGAACTCAGTCAGTCTGACTATAAAACCCAAGCCTCCCAATCACCACTATCCTGTCTTTCACTTAAGATGAAATCCAAATTCCCTAACATAACCTAAAAGACTCCGGCCTCCACCCCCTCTTTAGCACCGTCTCCTTCTGCATCTCCATCGTTCAGTGTGTTCTAGCCATGTAGGTCTTCTTTCAGTGACTCTAATAACCTAAGGGGCCATGAAAATTATGTTTACTACACTTTCATTATAGCACAGGGAAATGGCTAGGATATGACATTGAATGCACTGAATGAAAACACATAATTGCTTATATTATATATGCCTGAATGTGAGCAACTTTGATTATTATACAGTCCCAAGTTATCCTGATTAAAATATTAAACCAATTGGGTTTTTATGGGCAGGTGATGGAAAACTTGAATAAACTTTTAGCAATGCCAGAAGAAAATGCTATTTTCAGTAGTCAACTCCCAGAAGAAAATGCTATTTTTTAGGAGTATGTTTAACTGAAAAAGCTTATATTTCCACTAAGTTTAGGTAGTTCTCCTTATTCTTCTCCTTCTTCTCCTTCTCTTTCTCCTTCAAGTAGGGCCTTGCTCTGTCACTCAGACTGGAGTACAGTGGCACAATCGCAGCCGAACTGCTGGGTTCAAGTGATCCTCTAGCCTCAGCCTTCCAAACACTGCATTACAGATGTAAGGCACTGTGCCTGGCCTTAGGCAATTATTTTTGACAGAAGGTATGAAAACTAATGTCACATTACAAAGTCCTCATCAAATATCTCATGCTTAAGCAAGGACCCCAAATCATAGTTTGTAGATTTATTGCAGCTTTCATTCAAAATATCTTTTTTATCATCTGTCACACAGGAAAACCCTGATATCTTCCTATCGGGCTAAAGAAATAAGAAACACAATAGGACCGTGATTATACTTTTAAATGTTAGGGAGTTTAGAGCCCCAGATATTCTATATGCAGACCACCATGCTCATGTTTATGTCTTTTTTTTCTTAAGTGTTAGAAATGTTTATTTGTCAAAAAATTATTAAAAAATGGGAGGAGTGGAGTAAAACAAGGCTAAATTTCAGCTAATACTGTAACACCATCACAGGTCAGATATAAAAAAACAAACAACAATAAAACCCCCAATTGTTCTAGCAATTTCAGAAGATTAACTTCAATGTTAGAGTCCAGAACTAACAGAGAAGAATAAAAGGCTGCTTGCCACTACATGGTCATTTTAAAGAGAAAGGAGATGCTGCAGGTAGGCAGGGAGAAGTATTCAACTCCTAGGAAAAGCAAGATAAGAGGGGTTCCAATGCACAGGAAAAAGGGGATGCCAGCATAATCCTTACCCAGGACTGTTCAGAGGTTGAGAATATAAGGAACAGAGTAAAAAGGCTGCAGAGACTAGTATCAGGAGGAAAGAAAAGTCAACTTAGAAGAATTAAATTAAGAAAGAAAACATAGCTGGTCACAAACTTCTTTTGTTTACTGAAACGTGAAGCAATGGAAACATCCTGGCAAAGTGGACCGCACGGAGCAAGTTCTCATATATGCCCGCGGCGGAGGTTCAGTCTGCAATTATTCTACCTCCAGTTTTTAAAAGGCTGAATATCAGGCTTGGTCCATATACTGCTCCTGTTCATACCGGGCCATGCCATGTAGAGAATTCCGTATAGCTGCTGAAGCCTGAGATAACTCACTCTCTGGCCCATAACCATAGCCCTCTCCAACTGTGGGGAGCATGGCGACACGGTAAGGCTCCTGTCCGTTCCATAATAGGAGGAATTGGTGGCCGGAGCAGCAGCCATAGCAGCTGAAGTGGCAGCAGCGCGGGAGCTTGGCAATAGGTGTCTGTCGTAGGTATTAGCAGAAATAGAGTTGAGGTGGCTGGTCACAGTTGTACTTTGGACTTGAGGCAGATGGGACATGGTCTGCTCTGCCTAGTTATATGCAGAAGCTGCTGCTGCCGCTATTGCTACTGCCTCATAAAAGCAGACCCAGCATCACTAATAGTATCGCTTATAGATGCTCCTTATGCATCGTTGTAATACCTGGATTCCCCATAGCCCAGGGTATAAGGCGTGTGAACTGCTCCATACTGTTCATTATACTGCTCAGTAAAGTCTGCCACACAACCTGTGTGATCTACTGGGCCCTCTTTGGATCAGTGACCTTCTTTCTTACACTGATAGCAGCCACACTATCTGGGAGATAGCAGTCTCCCATCCCAGGGGCAGTTTGAAGCCGGCTTGTGGACAACTGCACATGCATTATCTTGCCTTGAAACTCTGTGTTGTCAAGGCCCCTGATGGTCTCCACTGCATCGTCTGACCACTCCTTATATATTCCATGTGTATGAAAGCATAATCTTTCACGATGTCACATTCGATGACTGGACCATACTTCTCAAACTTGACTCGAAGCTCTTGGTTGGTACAAGTGGGACTGATATTACCCACGTGTAACTTGGTTGAAGCTTTGCTCTTACTCTTGTTGGCTTCAATGTTGATGTTCACCCCATGAAGCTTGTAGTAGTGCAGATTGTGTATGGCATCCTCAGCCACTGTCTTGTCTTCTGTGTGTACAAAGCCGTAGTTCTTAATGATGTCATATTCCAGCACCTTCCCATACTGCTTGAAAAGAGAGCGGCTCTCGTGCTCTGTGGCCTCCTGGGGCAGGTTTCTGATGAACAGCTTCACCATCCTGACAAGCGCCTCTGGATGGCAGCGGCAGAGGTAACTCCTGCATCAGAGAGAACCCTAAAAAATCATTTGTCTTGATAAAAGAAAAATTTCAGCCAAAATTAAATTTAAAAGAGTTTAACTGAGCAACGAACGATTCACAAATCCGGAGCCAGAGTAGGCTCAGAGACTCCAGGGCAGCCACATGGTGGAAGGAGATTTATGGACAGGAAAAGGAAAGTGACGTGCAGAAAACAGAAGTGAGGTACAGAAACAGCCAGATTGGTTACAGCTCAGCGTTTGCCTTATTTGAACACAGTTTGAACAGTTGACTATATGTGATTGGTCAAAACTCAGAGATTGGCACATGTGTAGGCTACAGTGTGTTTATAGCTCCACTTGTTATAGTTCATGACGCACGGAGAAAACTTTAGGCCAAAATCAAAATATGTAAGGAGGCAGCTTTAGACTAAACTTGATTTAACAGCCTTAATAAGATCCCTGTTCAAAGGCTCACATTTCTGTAGAAGCTACAGTTTTCAGTTCCAAGGATAGGTAAAAACAGGGCAGCACCATGATCTATAAAATCTAGAGTTATGGCTCAGAGTTAGGGCTTTTTCTTGGTGACATTGTGATGGTTGAGCTGGTCTACAACACATCTATGAGGGCAGAACTTGGAAGTGTTGGTTGCCTTCACGGCATGGAAGGCCTCAGCCCTGCATACCACAGCGTGGTTGTGCTCCTGCCCCATGGTCAGGTAGGATGTGCTTGTGCAGTAGTAGTTCTCACGGTCTGCGGGGCGGCCGCTGGTGCTTCCAGATCCACTGCCTTCCAGGAATGCCGCCACAAGAGAGGAGGGCAGTCAGGAATTTGGAGCCTGGGGCTGCACTCATCAGAGAGCCAAGTCATTTTGGCCACTGAAGCACAGATGAAATGTTTAACTATCTTCTTACAATATTTAACTTAGTAATTTAGTTTAAAATGCATATACAAAATTATATGTATTAAAAAACAGTTTTTTTAATTGCCTTTTCCCACTCACATATTTTATGAAAACATTTTATTCAAACTTTTTAAAGGCATGTTTCATGTCAGTGTCTTCCATCACCTCTAAAGAGATGTTCTCTACCAATTTTCCTGACCACCTCATCTTCACTTCTACCCAAACGATTTGCAACATAGTATTTTCTTCTTAAAAACAAAAAAAATTATTACAGACTGGGTATGGTGGCTCACGCCTGAAATCCCAGCATTTTGGGAGGCTAAGGAGGGAGGATCCCAGGAGTTCAAGACCAGACTGAGCAACATAGGGATAACCCCATCTTTACCAAAAAAAAAAAAAAAAAAAAAAAAAAATTAGCCAGGCATGGTGGTATGCACCTGTGGTCCCAGCTACTCCAGAGGCTGAGGTGAGATAATTGCTTGAACCCAGGATTTGGAGGCTACAGTGAGCCATGATCGTGCCACTGCACTCCAGCCTGGACAACAGAGCAAGATCCTGTCTCAAAAGCAAACAAAGAAACAAAATTTATTACAGAAAATTTCGAACACAAATAGAAGTATATAGAAATATCAACAAAGGTTGGGTGAGGTGGCTCATGGCTGTAATCCCAGCACGTTGGGAGGCTGAGGCTGGCAGGTCACAAGGTCAGGAGATCAAGACCATCCTGGCTAACATGATGAAACCCCATCTTTACTACAAATACGAAAAAAATTAGCCGGGCATGGTGGTACCACCTGTAGTCGCAGCTACTCGGGAGGCTGAGGCAGGAGAATCCCTTGAACCTGGGAGGCAGAAGTTACAGTGAGCCGAGATTGTGCCACTGCCCTCCAGCCTGGGTGACAGGGCAAGACTCCACCTCAAAAAAACAAAACAAAACCAAACAAAACCTCAACAACTATCAACTCATGGCCAACGTTTTGTTCATAATCCTCCATGCCCTCCTTCCTGAATTGTTTTTAAGCAAATCCCAGACATCTTATCATTTCACCCAAAATATGTCAATATGTATCCCTAAGAGAAAGCTCTTTTAAGAAATATAACTGCAATAGCATTATAATACCTAAAAATTAATAATTTCTTCACATCATTAAACATGTAGTAAGTGTTCAGATTTCCCCAATTGTGTCATAAAGTTGTTTAAATCAGGATCCAGACTAGGTCCATACCTTGCATTTAGTTGATAGGTTTTTAAATTATCTTTTAATCTATGAGTGTCCTCCTTCCTCTGGCTCTTTTTTCCTTGCATACAATTCATTTGTTGATTGGCTCTTTAGAGTTTCTCACATCTGGAATTTTGCTGACTGCATTCCTGTGGTATCTCGTAACATGTTCCTCTACTCACATTTATCTCCTGGGAACTAGTAGGTAGCTCTAGAGACTTTATCACATTCACATTCTATTTATTGGCAAGAATATTTCTTAGCACGTTCATCAAGAGGCTAACTGGTTTGTTGTTTTTCTTTTTGTGTTATTATAGCCATTAATCATCACTACCTAGATTCACTATTTCAGAAAGGGTGCAAAATGGTGATACTCTGATTCTATCCTTTCTTCTTCATTTGTTAGCTAGAATACTTCTCTAAGGAAACATGTTCTCTTATCAGCTTTCGATTACGCTAAGGTGCAGTCTTCAGGAAAAGCAAGATAAATGTGTGATTCCTTCTCTTTATTAGTTTTCAGAATAATGAGTTGGTTTCCTAACATCCATCAAGAGTGACTTAATGTCTGTGTATTAGTTTTATTTTTGGGTGGTCATGGTGGCTTATGCCTATAATCCCAACACTTCGGGAGGTGAAAGTGGGAGGATCACTTTAGCCCGGGAGGTTGAGGCTCCAGTGAGCTATCATCACACCATTGCACTCCAGCCTGGGCAACAGAACAAGACCTTGTCTCAAAACAAAAACGGCTGGGCGTGGTGGCTTATGCCTGTAATCCCAGCACTTTGGGAGGCAAAAGTGGGCAGATCACTTGAGGTCAGGAGTTCAAGACCAGCCTGGCCAACATGGTGAAACACCATCTCTACTAAAAATACAAAAATTAGCCAGGCATGGTGGTGCGCACCTGTAATCCCAGCTATTCAGGTGGCTGAGGCAGGAGAATTGCTTGAACCCAGGAGATGGATGCTACAGTGAGCTGAGATCATGCCACTGCACTCTAGCCTGGGCAACAGAGTGAGACTCTGTCTCAAACAAAACAAAATAAAACTTAGTTTTGTTTTATCTTATTTGGATATACTACTTTTTATTTTATATAGGCTCCTGACCCTGGAATTTTTATTATAAGCTACAATCAACCAGCTATAAACTATTAGGACAGTTGACCTTTTTTTCAGTGGATAATCGTATTTTATCAACAGATGTTGAATTTTTGAGATAGAATTCACATACCATGCAACTCACAATGTAAAGTGTAATCCAATTTTTTTAGTATATTCACAGATATATGTAACCATCACCACAATCAGCTTTAAAACATTTTCATCACTTCAAAAAGAAATCTCCATACCCTTTAACTACCACCTTCTTATCTACCCATCCCCTCCCCCAGGCCCAAGTAACCTGTGATCTAATTTCTGATTTATAGAGTTCCCTGTCTGGGACTTTCATACAAATCAAATCATATATTATGTGGTCCTTTGTGACTCGCTTCTTTTACTTGGCATGATATGTTCAAGGGTTGTCCATGTTGTAGCATATACCAGTACTTCATTTCTTTCTACAGTTAAATAATATTCCACTGTATAAATATACAATGTCTTGTTTATCCATTCATCAGTTGATAAACATTTGGGTGTTTCCAGCTTTTGGCTATTATGAAGAAAGTTGCTATAAACATTCATGCACATGTTTCTATGTGGACATATGTTTTCATTTTGCTTGGGCATATACCTGGACTAGAATATGGTAATACTATATTTAATCATTTGAGGAACTGTCAGACTTTTTTTTCAAAGCAGCTGCACCATTTTACATTCCCACTTGCAGTGTATGAGAATTCTAATTTCTCCACATCCTCAACAACATTTGTGGTTATCTGACTTTTTGTTTCCAGCCAACCTAGTGGGTATGAAGTAGTATCTTATTGTAGTTTTGATTTGTCCTTCTGTGACTTATAATTCTAAGCACCTCTTCATGTGTTTATTGGTCTCTTATACAGTTTTCTTGGAGAAATGTCTATTCAGATTCTTTGCCCATTTTTAATTGGATTATTTGTCTTTTTTATTGAATTGTAGGATAGATAATTTTCTAATTTGCCACATAGGTATGTATTAATATAACCACTTATATTTTAAAGTAATTTTTTAAAACTTACTTTATAAATGTAACCAGCACTTAAAATTGTGTAGTAATAACCTCAGGGTTATTACTGACTCAGTAATAGGGTGAATTATTCACTCCATAGTAAGTTTTTCAGTAACTTTTAAATATTCCAGCAGATGACCTCAATAAACGTGAAGAACTAACATTGGCTGAAGTTTTTTTCAAACTAACATGTATTATCTAAACAGTAAGTTGTTATTCAAAACAAAATAATTGAGAAGGAGCCTTCTATAGTATGATCAACTTTGTAAGGACTTGAACGTATGGTGACTCTTTTCTGAGGAATATTTTTACAAAAATCCTGTCTTTTATTGGATATATGTGGTACATTACATAATTTACAACTCTGTTTTAAAATAAAGCCCACGTAGCCCACATTGGTGGATGACATTAGTCCCTGTGCATTACTGCTAGGTTGTAGGAGATTGCAGTGTTAAATGACATCACACAGGAAGTGTTTAACACGGTCTACGACCTGCCTGTGAGAATATCCTTCTTCAACTTAGACTCCAAAGGAAATGAGTCTTTCCACTGAAAGGTGTTAAACATGTCCCTCCCACGATTACAGTGCTCAAGAGAAAACTGACTGGGCAGAGAGATTACAGCCCCAAGGAGAGCATAGGTGAATAGCCCACTGGAGGGAGCTTAGTGGTCAGCCATTGTACTTAGCAGGGGAAACAGAGCTGACGCATCACATGGCTTCTGGTGAGGTCCATACATAGCAAGGCAGCAGGCCACAAACAATTCTGTGGACTGCTGGAAGAAACGCATGCTGGAAAAAGGTTACCACTAGTTCTTTATGAGGAAGAACTAGGGTCTGGAGTCATATGTCACCGTTCATTTTTTGTAGTTTGTTGCATGTAATCTTGTAAGCAAACTCTAGTTCTTCTCACAATGAGTGGATTGGTCATTCTCAACAAATTATTGTCTTCCTAAAGTTCTAAATATAAAAAGCTCTTTAGGTATAGATAAATTAGGTAGACCACAACTAATTATTAAGTCAAGATTCTGTTTTTGCAGTGATCAATCATATATCAGCAGCCTCCCTTACAAAATTACTAATGCAGGCCGGGCGCGGTGGTTCATCCCTGTAATCCCAGCACTTTGGGAGGTCCGAGAACGGGCGGATCACGAGGTCAGGAGATGCGAGACCATCCTGGCTAACGACGGTGGAAAACCCGTCTTCTACTAAAAAACAAAACTGCCCCGGGCGAGGTGGCGGGGCGGCCTGTAGTCCCAGCTACTCGTGGAGGCTGAGGCAGGAGAATGGTGTAAACCCGGGAGGCGGAGCTTGGCAGTGAGCCTGAGATCTGGCCACTGCACTCCAGCCCGGGCGACCAGAGCGAGAACTCCTGCCTCAAAAAAAAAAAAAAAAAAAAAAAAAAATTACTAATGCAGCCACAAGGATGTGTTACTCACTAAAAATATTGTATTTATTTATTTATTTATTTATTTATTTATTTATTTATTTTTGGAGAGAGGGTCTTGCTCTGTTGCCCAGGCTATAGTGCAGCAGCATGATATTGGCTCACTGCAACCTCTGCCCCCGGATTCAAGTGATTTTTGTGCCTCAGCCTCCCAAGTAGCTGGGATTATAGGCACAGACCACCATGCCTGGCTAATTTTTGTATTTTTAGTAGAGACAGGGTTTCACCATGTTGGCCAGGCTGGTATCGAACTCCTGGCCTCAAGTGATCTGCCTGCCTCAGCCTCCCAAAGTGCTGGGATTACAGGCATGAGACACCATGTACACCCCAGAAAATATTCTTAGTGGAAATATACTAACACAGTGATTTTAGTATATTTTGAATGGGGGTCTTATAATAAGAGTATTTATCCTACTTCTTTTTTCTATTTTTCTAATTGTACGTAATGGGAATTTTTTTAAAAAACCAAAACATAAAAAATAAACAAAGCTTATTCCTAAATGATTCAGATTTGTTACAGTTTCTATAGTAGTGCTTTCCACACTTGAAATATTGACCAAAATAGATTACTTCTAGTCCAAATAATTAGGTTATAGAAAAACATTAAGAATTTGCCTATACAACATTATAAGTGTTGAGGTTTTACAGAGCTAAGCCCTTTTTTCCTCACCCAAGTTTAAGACCAACTGAGAGATAGACACAAGAGTCAGACAGTTGAAAATCAAGACTTTATCTTGGGCTGGGCACCGTGGCTCCTACCTGCAATCCCAGAACTTTGGGAGGCAGAGGCAGGCAGATCACATGAGGTCAGGAGTTCAAGACCAGCCTGGCCAACATGGCAAAACCTCGTCTCTACTAAAAATATAAAAATTAGCCCAGTGTGGTGGCGCACGCCTGTAATCCCAGCTACTCGGAGGCTGAGGCAGGAGAATCGCTTGATCTCAGGGGGAGGAGGTTGCAGCCCGCCTAGATCGCACCACTGCACTCCAGCCTGGGCAACAGAGTGAGACTGCGTCTCAAAAAAACAACAACAACAACAACAACAACAACAAAAATGAAAAAAAACTTTATCTTGATCGCTGGTAAAGCTAGAGTGGAGAACATGGTTTTAGATCTGTGACTTACATTTTGTCCCAAATTAAACTTGTCTGCTTGGTCACAGGAAGAGGTGGAAAGCCATAGGTTTTCTTCACAGGGATGGAATGTGCCCCACTAACAACACTATGTAGAGAACAGACTAAAAACATACTCTCTGCAGGCAGCCGAGATAACAGGGAAGTGGGGTCCAAGAGGCTGAGTCATGCATGCCCAGTTCTTATGCCCAAACAGCAGAGGTAGGGGGGTAAAAAGAGACCAGGGATGTTACTTTAAGAAAAGAAGTCTTCCATACAGAACTATGAGACCAAGGGAAATGAATAATCCTAAGCCACCTGAAACAATAATAAATGGTAAAAATTTCAGCCAGGTAACCAGGGCCATGTGATACTAAGAAAGAGTTTTGACAGATTATGTGTGTTTTTTTGTTTGTTTGTTTGTTTGTTTATTTGTTTTTTGAGACAGGGTCTCACTGGTTATGAGTTTGTTTTTCCTAGGGACTCTGTCCCCTAGGCTGGAGTGCAGTGGCATGATCTTGCCTCACTGCAGCCTCCACCTCCCGGGTTCAAGCAATTCTTGTGCCTCAGCCTCCCAAATAGCTGGGATTACAGGCATGAACCACCACACCCAGCCCATTTTGCCTAGTTTTGAAACTAAATTGATTTTTAAAATTTGGGATTCACATAAATGGCAAAAATGAAATCATTAAGCAGAGGAACCTGTTGTATTTTGAAAACAAATGAGAGCTTTCTTTTTTTAAATGTGCAATAATATTTTCACTTGATTTATGCTTCTTTCAAATTCCACAAATTAAAATGACTTGCAAATTAAAACAAAATTAGAAAACATTGTCATGTCTAACAGAATTCTCTCTCCCTTCCCTAAACACTACTTAGCCAGAAACAGAGAAATAAAAACTTGTCTAAAAGAGGGTAGAGAAGCTGTTGTTTGTTTTTTAAAAGTTAATTCAGTGTGCAAAGCTAGTAAGGAAAGCCCATCCTCTTAGCTGGAGTTGCATAATCTTCAAAGAAGAGTCCCTGAAGAGTCATAACCAGAAATGTTGATTCAACACACACATTTGCTGTGCAAGACTTCTGGCCTTCATCCAGCCTCCTTGGGACAAGGTGTCCACATGCGCCTGAATGCCGCCAAGGAGATGGCAGGTAAGAAGATTTTCACATAGGTATTTCAGTGTACAAACCTCTTGCACCACATTTGCCCACTCAGGTATTAAACTAAATCCCTTTCCACACTGCAGTGTGACTGAACCTGAGGAAAATAATCTTCCACACCAGGCACAAATGAATATTTCTGCTTAGGAGCAACCAGAAGTCCAGGAATGAGAACAGAGTTCTCCAAGGCAATTGCTTCTGGCAGCCACAGGCTAAGATACCTGGGGTCTGTCTTTACTGAGAGACCTTGAGACCCTTAAGCCTGTTTTAGCCTCTATTTTCTCATCTCAAAAATACAGAAGCTGGATTTATCAGGTGAGAACTGCCTTGAGATTCTATGATACTTTAGTTTCTTTCTATCCAAACATTCTTATGGCAATCCAATAAGTTAAGGTGAAATTTATTTCAGTGATTGATTATTCAGCTAAAGCCAATTCAA
>NW_016803103.1:593090-651236 GCF_001698545.2 Rhinopithecus bieti
AAAAAAAAAAAAAAAAACCCAGACTTTATCACTGTGCAATACATCTATGTAACAAATCTGCACTTGTACTCCCAAATCTACAAAGATAAAAAATATATTTTTTAAATAAAAAAAATTAAAAAAATAAAAACCCAGCCAGGCACGGTGGCTCACACCTGTAACCTCAACACTTTGGGAGGTGAGGCAGGCAGACCCCTTGAGGAGTTTGAGACCAGCCTAGGCAACATGGCAATACCTCATCTCTACAAAAAATACAAAAATTAGAGGCCAAGGTGGGAGGATCGCTCACTTGAGCCTAGGAGGTTGAGGCTGCAGTGAGTCGTGATTGTGCCATTGCCCTCCAGCTTGGGCGACAGAGCAAGACCCTGTTTAAAAAAAAAAAATGAAAAAACCTGTAAGCTAGTCTTGTGTGTAGGCAACACATGCCTACACACACACACACACACACACACACACACACTTCACTCTTAAAATAAGGGGTTTGAAATTATTTCAGTTGTTTGTTCACACAGGCCCAAATTGCTCAACACTGGGTCTCATGTTGCCGCTATTGACACGTTAATTGTACTGGACTGTTTTCCATCCTCTCAACTGTCCTAGTCTCTCTTTAAGCAGAATGGATTTCTAAACATGGGCCCTCAAAACAGGATGGTGGAGCCAGCCCCACATGCTTAGGGGCATGTAAGAGCTAAACGTGCTGATGTGCTAACTATGTGCCTGAAAGATGGAAATGACACAAGGACAATAAACAGTGGTTGATTGAAGGAAAAATTCCTGAAAAATTGAAGACAAATACATCTTTCACCAAACAGAATCAAGTTTTATGTGTTGTAGGACAAGTATCTAGGACTACATTTTGAAAATGTAAATGTAAAAAGAACACTGGATTTAGGTCCAAATTCATTTCTGCCATTTACTATGCAACTTTGGGCAAGATCCTTAAGCACCTTCTCTGAGCTTTGGTTTCTCCTGTAAAAGTGTAGATTAGACACCCACCTCAAAGCAAAGGGTGGTTGTGATGGTTACTACTAAGTGTTAACCTGATTGGATTGAAGGATACAAAATATTGATCCTGGGTGTGTCTGTGAGGGTGTTGCCAAAGGAGATGAACATTTGAGTCAGTGGGCTGGGAAAGGCAAACCCACCCTTAATCTAGGTGGACACAATCTAATCAGCTGCCAGCATGGCTAGAATATAAAAAGAGAAACTGGCCTAACCTCCCGGCCTATATCTTTCTTCCACGCTGGATGCTTCCTGCCCTTGAACATCGGACTCCAAGTTCTTCAGTTTTGGCACTTGGACTGGCTCTCCTTGCTCCTCAGCTTGTAGACAGCCTATTGTGGGACCTTGTGATCATGTGAGTTAATACTTAATAAACTTTCCTATATATATATATGTAGTTCTGTCCTCTAAAGAACCCTAATACAGTGGTTTTGAAGATTGAATAGGAAACTGTAAAAGTGCCTGGCATAGTACTTAATATACTCAAAAGTTTTTATCTGGATATCAAAATAATTATTTTATCATTTGAGAAATCTTTTTGAAAAGGAAATAATAATGCTAATTGATTGATATGTGTGTGTGTGTGTCTGCATGTGATTTTTAAAATGGAGTCTTATAAAAATTTTCCCCAGATAAGACGTGTTCATCATTCTGTCACACAGGGCACCCACCACTCAGAGAAAATATCCATCCTCTGCCCCTCCACACACATCAAGTACTTATCCAAGAGAAGTTTCTCCTTTCCTTTTTATGCCAACATGGTTAGCTCATATTTTCTTTACTAGTGACCAATATCACTTTACCCATCTATTTTAGGATAGCTTTTCCAGAAACTATGAAAGGCAAAATAAAATTCCTCCTGTTTCAAAGACTTACAAAGCAGTAGCAGATTCACCAACTTCTGCTGGAGATGCTACAAGGAGACTATATTCACTGTCTCAAATGCATTTTTTTTTTCCTGCTGTGGCATAACCCTGCAAAAGCTAAGGAGAACAAGTGTCCTCTTGCCAAAGGAGATGAACATTTGAGTCAGTGGGCTGGAAAGGCAAACCCACCCTTAATCTAGGTGGACACAATCTAGGTGGACACAAAAAAAGAAAGGGAGTGTTAAAACTCCCTGTTTAAAAAAATATAAAAACTGGCTGGCTGTGGTGGCTCACACCTGTAATCCCAGCACTTTGGGAGGCCAAGGCAAGTTGATCACTTGAGGTCAGGAGTTTGAGATCAGCCTGGCTAACATGGTGAAATCCCATCTCTACTAAAAATACAAAAATTACCCGGGCGTGGTGGCAGGCACCTGTACTCTCAGCTAGTCGGGAGGCTGAGGCAAGAGAATTGCTTGAACCCAGGACGTGGAGGTTGCAGTGAGCTGAGATCGCATCACTGCACTCTAGCCTGGGTAACAGAGCAAGACTCCTCCTCAAAACAAACAAACAAACAAACAAACAAAAAACCACTTCAGCTTCTAGCATAGTGCTGGACGTGCAGTGAAGGGTGCAAAAAAGCTTCAGAAGGAAAATGGAACAAGCACTGTGTCTACAGTCTTCACAACTGAGACTTAGTTTCTCTTCCTGCAGTATAAATATAATTGCCCTCCCTGTCTCCACTGGTTATTGAGAGGACCACATGACCATGAGTGGCAGCAATACATTACCTAAGTTATTATTATTATTGTTATTCATCGTGCATTCAACAAATACTGAGATCACTGTTCTAGGCTCTGGGGATAGAGCATTAAATCATCAGACTAAGATATCTGCCCCTCGTGCAGTTTCCTAAGTAATTGTAAGATATTTTTAGTTTGGGAATAGTTCTAAGTAGGAAATAAACAGAGCAAAGTAATTAAAAAACAAAACAAAACAAGACAAAAAACAGGGTGGAGATGGGAGTGGTTCTAGGTTAGTCAGTCCTTTTTGATGGGGATTTGGGAGCTGAGTCCTGAGCAATGGGAAAGAGCCAGCCATGAAAAAAGGTGGAGGAGGAGCACTCTGTTCTAAGAAGAGCATCTGCACTTCTTCGTGCGGGTCCTGAGTTGGGCATGAGATTGATGTGTCAACGGACTAGAAAGATAGCCCATGTTCTTGGAGCGCAGTGAGCAAGGGAGAGGGACAGAGGATGAAGTCAGAAAACAGATGGAAACCAGTGCATCTAGGTCATGGTAAGGATTATTCCAGAAATCTGCTGAAATGCACATGTTCCTGTTTAATTGCCTTGACACACAATAGGCACTTAATAAATATTTATATTCATTGATTTCCTACAGACACAATGTCTTAGATAAATATGGGATCTAACAGTCATCTAATTGACCAGGGCTCTGAGCAAATGGCAGATGTACCAGCATAACCTTTTTAAAGAAGACAGTAATGCGGGTTGCATTCCAGGGAGCAGAATCTAGAGGTGGGCTTCTCATCTGCAATGGATTGAATGTTTGTGACTCCCAAAAATTCATATCTTTAAATCCTAACCCCCAATTTGATGATGTTTTTTGGAGGTTAGCCTTTGGTCATGAGGGTGGACTCCTTAGGAATGGAATTAGTACACTTTTAAAAGAAACCTCAGAGAGCTTGTTTACCCTATTTGCCATGTGAGGACATAGCAAGGACCAGGCAGAGGCCCTCATCAGACACTGGATCTGGCAGCTCCTTAATCTCGAATAGACCAGCCTCTAGAACCGTGAGAAAACAAATTTCTGTTGTTCATAAGCTATCCAGTCTATGGTATTCTGTTATAGCAACCCAAACAAGCTAAGACATCATCCATCTTGGAAGAAACCTCTGCTATTTCACTGTAAATTGCAGATTCCACCAACACCCTGCCAACCACCAAGAACTGATCTCAATGTTAGTATCATGTCTTCTGGGTACCAAGACTTCGAAGCCATCTCTGGGGAGTGTGGGAGGGAAAAAACCAACAGCTCAAGACCCATTCTCTACTCCTTTCTAGCAATACAACTTTGAGCAAGTGAATTACCTAATAACAATAAAGGTGTTTATGTAGTGCTTTCTATGGGGCCGACATTGTTCTAAAGACCTTATTTGTATTATCTCATTTAATCTTTAAGAGGGCATAATAAGGCCGGGCGCGGTGGCTCAAGCCTGTAATCCCAGCACTTTGGGAGGCTGAGACGGGCGGATCACGAGATCAGGAGATCGAGACCATCCTGGCTAACACGGTGAAACCCTGTCTCTACTAAAAATACAAAAAAACTAGCTGGGCGAGGTGGCGGGCGCCTGTAGTCCCAGCTACTCGGGAGGCTGAGGCAGGAGAATGGCGTAAACCCGGGAGGCGGAGCTTGCAGTGAGCCGAGATCCGGCCACTACACTCTAGCCTGGGCGACAGAGAGAGACTCCGTCTCAAAAAAAAAAGAGGGCATAATAATAGTGCCTACTTCATAGGCTGAGATGGGAGTTGCAAATCAATTAATGTTTGCTCCCTCCCCCTTTTTCTGTGAAGACTAAAATGTCTAAAATGTCTGCCTTCAAAAGCACTAGAAGAGATAACGTGTATGAAGTGATGCTCGATAGTGGGTGCTCAACATATTGTAGCTGTAATAATAATGATGTTACCAAGTCTCCCTCACTGAAGCTCTAGGTTAGCTGGAGGGTCAAAGCCCTGCTGAGTAACTTGCAAAAGTCAGGTATTTGGGGTAAATCTTGCTGCTAACTTATCCTAGAGACTGATTAAGAGCCTGGAGCAAACTAGATACTTAACAAATATTCTCTCCTCTCTGCTGAGATCCAGAGCTACCTGAAAAGGTAGCTGTCCTATCTCAGAGAATACAACTTAGTACTTATTAACTGTAGAAAAGAAGGTCAGGTGTGGTGGCTTATCCCTGTAATCCCAGCACTTTGGGAGGCCGAGGCAGGAGGACTGCTTGAGGCTAGGAGTTTGAGACCAGCCTGAGCAACATAGCAAGACCCCGACTCTACAAAAAATAAAAAATTAGCTGTGGTGGTGGCATAAACCTGTGGTCTCAGCTACTCAGAAGGCTGAGGCAGGAGGATCACTTGAGCCTAGGAGGTCAAGGCTGCAGTGAGTCATGATGGCACCACTACACTCTAGCCTAGGTGACAGAGAGAGACCCTGTCTCAAAAACACAAACAAAAACAAAAACAAAACTCTAAAAAAGAAAATCTAAACCTTTGTTTAAGGTGTCACTCTCCAATGTTCAAATTCATGCCTCAGCAGAGAAGTTGACAATCAGAACCTGAGGAAGGGGCCCAGCACCCCTGTCAGCCACATCAGGACTGGCCTGAGAGTAAGAGGCAATAGCAGTGTCATGGCCAAGCAGAAGAAAGGGTTAGGGGAGCTGGCTCAGGGAGATGGGCTCAAAACAGTGAGAATAACCCCTGGTAATAAGGCAAGGAAGTAAACAGTGTTCATAAGCCAAGATTTCGCAAGCAAGATCTGCCTGTGTATCAGTTTATGAACCGTATATTATCCCATACATACGGTACCATATCCAACAGGCCCCAGGGGATAAGAGTTGAGGGGCCTCTCATATGCCTCCCTTACCACAGCCTGCCACAAGATCTCACCTTAGAAGAGGGACCCTTTGAGGCTAATGTCTCTTTCTCCAAAGACCTCTGTGAAATGCCAAGGTCTGACTTGAGAAAGGTAATACATCTATCCATTAGCACCTACCCACAAATGAGTGTGTTGTCTTAGTAGATAAGCCACCTCTCATGTTAGGAAACTAAGAGTAGAGTTCAGAGATAGGACACAAATCAGAAAACCCGCTGTCAGTTCTAAAACAGGCCAAAAAATAACAATAAATCTGAAGTTTAAAAAAAAAAAAATCAGAACAATGGTTGCCTCAGAGGGGGATTGACTGGGAAGGTACATGAAGGAATCAGGGGAGGGGGAAATTCTATGTTGTGAAAGGGAGTAAGTTACATGGGTGATGTATCCATTTGCCAAACTTGGACAGCTAAGAGCCCAGGAGCTGAATATTTCAATGTACGTAAATTTTACCTTAAACAACTCTTAAGAAAAATAATAATGCAATGGGAGAGTGGAGGTATAGATAATATAGAGAGGGCAGAATGGGATGGGTACATGAGTGTACATTACAGTATTAGATTTACTTTGTATATGTTTAGAATTTTCCATAATAAAAAAGCTAAGAAAAGTCTTAGGAGCAGCGGAAGGTAAGACTGGGACCAAGAAGGGGCTCTGTGGGATGAGGACCAACTTAGTCAAAGGACCGCATGGGGAATACACGAAAATGTCATGGGGAGGGAGGAAGGAGCCTTTTGTCCCCTGCACATTTCTTGTCAAACTTAATCCCATGTGTTATATATTCTTTTGCCTTATGAATCCGATCTTTTTCCATTTAATTTTCTAACTGCATAAAAGAAAGCTAATATTTTCATGTGTTTGCACAGGCCACTGTATTAATAGTTAACAAGCTTCCTAAGAGGAGGGGAACTAGAAGGTTATAATGCCATTTAAATGTGTCCCAGGCCAGCCCTGCTTATACCAAGTGAGAGAATTTCAGAGGAGAGGGACCCACAAACCCAAACTGAAGTTGCTTCAGAAACTTCCACATGTAGATTGTTGTATTCCCAGAAATGATTCTCATCACACAAAAAAATTGGGGGTTGGGGTAGGTTAGTGAATGGCCTTCATGTGTAGATAGATTTCTCCACCAGGGGATAGAGTTAACAGAACGAGGCCTGCAAACTCATGGAAATTAGCAGTAATGAGACATAAACAGTCAAACCTCAAAATAACATCTCTGGCCTTTAGAATCAACACAGCTCTCCTGTCAGCCTGCACCTGGCCCGTCCGGCTGGGTCTGGGAGCCAGTGGGGTTTTAGGCCCCTTTTAACAGCTGCCAAGAGCACATTACTCATGGCCGGGATGTTGGCCTTTTATGTTGCCACAAGTGGCCCAGCCGTTGTTTGGACCTGGCGGAGTCCATTGTAGGTTTTTCTCAGGGCTGGGGCTTTGTTCTTTGATTTTTCCAGAAGCTCCAGTTTGTCCAAATGTTACCCATGTGCAGTGAGCAAGCCCCCCATGCTCCTGTGCTGGCCTCCAGCCATGCTCACTGCCTGGCAGCATCCTCCAGCCCCTGGAGAAGCAGGGCAAGAGGCTGAAGTTAGAACAGCAGAAGGTTACAACCTCACCCTAAGAAACTGTTTGACCTGCCTTGTCAGGGTCCATGTACTTAATATAGTGCAAAGAGCTGGGAGGAGGCA
Source organism: Rhinopithecus bieti (assembly GCF_001698545.2). Classification (NCBI taxonomy): domain Eukaryota; kingdom Metazoa; phylum Chordata; class Mammalia; order Primates; family Cercopithecidae; genus Rhinopithecus; species Rhinopithecus bieti. Next base: position 600,299 of record NW_016803103.1, read on the forward strand.
GATTAACACAAAAACTGCTTATTACAGGCATACCTGTGAAACTACAAAAAAGCCTAATTGTAATACCTGTGTTTGAAATACACCCTTGAAATAAGTTGGTTGGTTGGATGAGTGGTTGGGTGGGTGTATCTAGTTAAAAGAGTCCCTAGATCTGTTTAGTTGGTAAGATCTTTTCTGGGTTTCTAAGCTGCAGATCAGCCTGGTGCAAATGGATTTGGGGTGAAATCCTGGTGGAGGTCATTAGTATCTGGTGATAATACGCTCACAATATTTTAGTGTAATTATTTGTCTACTATCTATTTCTCCTTTTAGACTTTAAGTTCTTTAAGGGAAGGAGTTGTGTCTATCTTATTCACTGCTCTATCTTCAGGGTCTGGCCCAGAGAAAGCCTTCAAAAAAAAAAACTCTACTGCATGAATGAATATGTTGAATCTTGAGAGCTTGTCTGGAGGTTCTAGCAGGGGAGCTCAGCTACTCTGTACCCTTGACTGAAGATCGGTCCTCCTCTGTCAGGGATGGTCATCCACTTTGACTGAGTGCACAGCTTCAGGAGAGACGCACATGGAGCGGTGAGGGAGGAAGGGAACACCCGCCTAGCCAGCCAGATCAGCTGAATTAACCCTGGTGGTCAATGAGGTGACAGATGTCACAGCCAGATCACCCTTGCATGCAAATATGTTGAATCTTTAATGTTCAAGTTGTTACAGCCTATGATGGCCTGAAGGCATTTCATACTACACTAGGTCCCTTGTGGCAAACTTTGTTAGCTGGGTATCCACAGCCATTTCTTTCTTTTCTTTTTCCTTTTTCTTATTTTATTTTTTCATTGTTTGAGACAGTCTTACTCTATCACCCAGGTTGGAGTGCAGTGGCATGATCTCGGCTCACTGCAACCCCCACCTCCTGGGTTCAAGCGATTCTCCTGCCTCAGCCTCCCAAGCAGCTGGGACTACAGGTGCACACCACCAAACCTGGTTAATTTTTTGTATTTTTTAGTAGAGACAGGGTTTTGCCATGTTGGCCAGGCTGGTCTTGAACTCCTAGCCTCAAGTGATCCACTCACCTCGGCCTTCCAAAATGCTGGGATTATAGGCATAAGCCACCACGCCTGGCCTATCCACAGTCATTTCTATCTCCTTTCTCTTTCTCACTACAGAGGTTGGAAAGCGCCCTTGCAGCTAGGGGTAGCCGTTCTGGCCAATAAGGCTTAAGAGGGAAACTGCTGGCATATTTCTGGGAGAGATATTTTATTTTCTGATTAAAAAAAGAAAAAAACTCAAATAAAATCACTTTCTGGCATTGCCCTTTCTTCCTTCTTTTTGCTGTGAATGTGGACTGTAAAACCAGACACTGTGACAGTTGTCTTGCAACCAGTAGTGACAAGCATGAAGAGGAAAATGCAACCCCTAAGGATTGTAGAGGAGAAACAAAAATATTCTGGATTATTGGGCTTCACGGAGTCACTGAATCATCTCTGGAACCACCTACCTCCAGCCTTCTTGTTAAGTGAGATAACAGGAACATCTGTAATGTTTGAGTCACAATTAGTCTCATTCTATTTTCTGTTACCTGCATTCAAATATTTCATAACTGGGACTTTTCTTACTTCCACATTAGATACATGGATAGTGATGGTGTTTTATTCAACTTGTTATTCCTGCACACCTAGCTTAGAAGCTGGTACATAGTAAGAGCTCAAATATTATTAAATGAATGAACAAACAAAATAGGAAACAAATAAAAAGGGATTCAGAAGTTTATTGCTCTTCTATTATATACAAGGCGCTGCTGATCGCTGAGTGAGGGCTGTTTTTAGAATTTATTATTTACTTGAATATTTAAACTATAGTATTTATAAGGCAGTGGTTACAAACTATTGTAATTCTTGCCTCTTGTCCTTTGATTTATATAAATTATGGTTTATCAAAGTGCATGCTGTTTGCTTATTTTCTTAATGCATGCATACTCATTCATTCTTGAAGCTTTAAGAAAAATAACTTCCTCTATTTCCTCTATTATGTTTATTAGCAAAACCCTTTTTATGAAATATGGAAACTATTTTTTCTTCTTTGAAATTAGTTAAAATTGGTTCCGCTGAGGATTGTCAAACTCTGGCTGTTTGCTGACATCATTTCATGTAGAGCACTAGGGTATATACCATCCATGGGGTTTCAAAATGTTTGATGTTTGAAACTTTTAAATTAAAAAAAAATGTGGAGCATTGATCAAATGGAAAGGTTTTAAATATATCTAATGCAAATTGTAATGAAGCAAAATGTATACTCACTTACAGTCAATGACCCATGTTAGAAGAAGGTCTAAAATAACAAAAAGAACAGTAATAATGCAAATATTATGTTAGTAAGTCTGGGGATTGAGTCTGTGGGAATTATAATAAAGTTTCTTTTTTCCTTTCACGCTATTCTTCATCAGAGCTCCAGTGAAACAAGAGTAATAAAATTTCCATCAACAGGTGGCAACACTTGTATTGTTTGCTTTTTCAAGTAGGCCTTGATTGCATTTCAGAACATTTCAGAGCATTGATAGTTGGCAAAGATGAATATGATATTTTTTTAAAGCAACCAAATCCAGAAATAACATCCTCATGCAAACATAAAATGAAAACTGCGACAGAGGAAATCATGAAAACAAACAAACAAACCTAAACCCTAGCACTACTTGTGAACATGGCCTGAGAAACCCCAGAGGCATTTCCTTAAGCACAGATAGATGGAGTCTCCCTAGGCTAGAACAACCCAGAAGCCCACAGTAGAAGGGTGAATGGTCACGCAACCGGAGATATAAATAAGATGGAATACTCTTTAGCTATTAAAAGTGTTGAAGTCTGGGGTACCCCCCAAGTCATGGAAATGTGTATATGGAATAAAGCGAAGTGAAAAACCAGAACATAAAACTCTGTATATATACAGATTACAGTTTTGCAAAAACTCGTGTGTGTGTGTGTGTGTGTGTGCGCTTGTGTGTGTGGGTTGACAATGATGGGAGAGAATTTGGAACCATGTCAATGGTTTTATGTTGAGCCAGCCAGTTCTTTTTATTTTTTTCCACCTGTGGAATTTGTTTAGATTCATGATATTAAAAAGAAAAGAAAAGAAAAGAAAACCCATAGCACTAAAACCAGCCATTGTACCCTGAAAGAGTTGTCAGGCCTTCTTGAGCTCATGGAGGTTTGTAGGCTCAAAAAGTCCATTTGAAGAATGCAGAGAAGCATGAAGACAAAGGTTCCATTTTTGCCCCTGAAAATTTTGTGGAGGCTGTTCTCCATCCTTGGCAGGTCTCTGCCTTCTTGTTTCTTCACACTGCAGTTTAGACAGCAGGGAGAACCTTGTCTGTTTAATAAGTTTGTGAACAAAGGCTGATTGCTTCCCTTGTCAATAAATAAACATTATCTGCTTCTGTTTCTCTGCTAAATTGCGTTTTTGCTTACCCTAACTGGTTATATAAAGGCTTTATGTACACAGGAAAAAGAAATGACAAGGTTGTGTAAGCAGGCAGCCTTGAGTAGAGTTGTGAAGTCAGTACAGTTTATTTCTATGGGCTCCTTGCTTCTTCTTTATGCATACTTTCCCTCTTTCAAAGGCCCAGATGGCTCATGAAGCCACTGTTCTCATCTTGTATCAACCTCTAAAGGAACCAATGGATTTCTTCCCAGGATTCTTCAAATCAAGACAAAAGAGGGACTAGCCCAAGGAATGATCACTACAGACTGAATTTTGGGTGTGGAAGTGGGTTTATATTTGAGAATGACAATCTTAAGTCATACCACATAGGCAACAGTCCTTGTAAAAAGCCAGAACTGAGGAACAAACCTGAGGCACAGTTTAATTTACTGGCTCACCACCAAACAATTAAAAGGAGGTAAACTTAGTATTAGAAGCTAGGTCTGCGGAAAGCAGAAGGTGCGATGAGAGGCTGTGAGAGTTCAGAGGAATGAAGATGAACCTCTCTTTCTCTTCCCACAGGAGAGTGGAGCCTGGACACTGTGCCCATAAAATGCCTCAGAATTGTTGCTGGTGTAAGGCACAGTATGATATCAACAAGAAGGAAGAGGACAAAATCCTCTGATTTTGAAATGATGAGGGACAAAGGAGAAAAACTACTCACACCAATGATTCAAAGGTAGGTTTCCTCTGAAATGTCATCCTGTAATAAGAATGATGTTAAAGTCCAAAACTTTCTCGAAAGTAGCCACAAGAAGGTCAGATTGACCAGACAGAGTGGGTGCTTTGGGGCCCATCTGCTCCCAAAGTCACTCATCAGACTCAATGCTACTTTTCTCTATGCACAGGGCTGCCATTGGTCTCCTGAAAACCCATAAGAAATTTTTGATCCTTCTGTTGGCTCAACAGTTCTGATTTTTCTGCCTGGCTTATTGATAGTGGTTGCTTACATTTCAAGTAAAAACTGCAAAATAAGGCATCCAGACTTGTTGCATCACAAGGCAGGAAAAGACAATTACTGAAAATCTAAAGAGAGATGTGTGACTATTCAGCAACAAGTTCCTTAGCTCTCCTAAGATCGTGGAACAGATTGGCAGCAAACTGGAGAGAAACTGTTTTCTGTACTGTATGCCTCACTCACTCGTTTACCTGAGGGACTCGGGTTTTGAGGTAATAGAGATGCCAAATCCTTAGCACTTTATGGTATAGAAGGCAGCTCCATAGCCTTCAATGTCAAGAATAAAAACTCATTCAAACCCCTCTAATTTGAAAGATTTTTTTCAGCCCCCTTTTTCATCTGAAAGTTGTATTGTTGTTGGCCCAAACACCACTTTTTGATTGCCCTTGCTGCTTGCTGTGAATGCAATCTCTAAAGCACTCTGTTTAATCTTTGAATCAGCTCAGGAAGATGGAATTACCATCCCTGGAAAACTGCAGTTTAGTTTCAAGGAACCCGCTGCAGCTGCAACAATAAGATGGAAATGTGGTTTGGAGGAGGCAAGGATTAAAGGTATGGGATTAAGAAACCCTTGTTTGCCCTAGTGAGTTGAATGATCACGTAAATCACAGGCTAAACTTGGCTCTGCTCAGCTCATATTAAACTATGTAGCATCAGAGCCTCCCCATAATCAGGATTTGTCATCTTGAGTATCAGGATGGAAGATGCAGATGCCAAAGAGGGGCCAGGGGAGAAGAGAGGATGAGAAGGAAGTGAATAATTTTGGAGACAGTGACTACTATTTTGATAGGAACCAGAATGTCTGCACTATTTCAAGAACCACATATAAGGACAAGAGCTGTTGGAAATGTGCCTTCCAACTTCAAAATGTGTCTGACCATTAGAACGTTGATAAGGGTTGGGGGAGAGCAGCTGGAACTCTGCAGGCTGCTTGGGTTTCCTTTCTTGATATTTATTCCTAGATCACATTTGCAGCTGCTTTTATCTGCTCTTTAGAAGTTCTTGTATTTAGGGGATCATTCATTGTGAAATAAAAACCTGTTCATTGACCTGGAAATGTAATTTATTAGTCAGCTACAAAACTAGTTGTCTATTAATGCAAATATATGGAATATGGAACTTTCCATTCTACCCAAGATGCCACTTATGGACGCTCAAGTTTATCACACCCCGTGATGCTCCCATATTAGTGCCCTGGGCTAAGACATTGAAAATAATACTCTCTTCAAGAGAAAGTAAAACAATACACACACACACACACACACACACACACATATCTATAATGCAGTAATATAGACAGGGAAATGGGAAGAGGTTTTTGAAAAAGAACCAAAGCCCTAAATGAATAACCAGCGAAGAAAAGACAACATACAAATGCAGTTGTAAAATTAAGGCCTTTAAGAAATAAAGCATAGCCAGATCTTCTTCAAATGGGGCCAAAGCACATTGGGATTTGGGGTAACAAAAGAGGAAGTTAGGGCAGGGTAGAGGAAACTGACTCCGGGATAGCTATGGCATGGTATGTTAGGACACAGCAAGCTCAGGTGTGCTATGGTACCAGCTGGCTCAAAACCAGTAGGCAAGGCAAGGTACTGAGAAGTTCCAGGCAGCAGTGGTGGGTGGTTGTGTGGGTGACAGTCAGAACTGCAGGGGCATGGGGCCCGAATGCAGACTAGGCTGTGTAAGGGCCACAACCAGGCAAAATGAAGTTCATAGTGTGTCCTAGCTCTATGCAGAACCAGGAGTTCTAGGCAGGATAACCAAGCAGATCAAGCTAGAATCAAGACATCTATATGGGCGCAGTTCTGACAGAATGAGGGTGATGAGATGATACTTCCACTTTAGACCACATTAGACCTGTGGCTCAATCTCTGAATGTGAGATCGTGCTGGCAATCCAACTTTATTTCAAATCACACTGGAGGGCAAAGCTGAGGCTACCTGTCTTGGTCAGGGCTGGACCATGTGTTGGCCCTATAGTGTTATTTGTCCTTCCTTTGGGAATAACTTTTCTGTGATTCAGTGTGGTTTGGGCATTGCCTTCCAGTGCAAAAGTGTGGGAATGTGTCTCAGATCTGGCCAGATTCCTTTATTCCCCATCCTACAGTGATTTATCCAGAGATAAGCATATGGCACAAGCTGAGCCAACTCTTCTATGGAAGGTCTTCTCCTACTACTAGCATTTATTGAATGCTTACCCTGTGCTGGGAACTGTTTAAATGCTTCAGATGCATTATCTCATTTAATTATCATATAATTTGATAAGGTAATGCTATCATTATCACCTCTTTACAGATAAAGAAACTGAAGCAAAGATAGAGTAACTTGTCTAAGATCATACAACTAGGTGGTAGAGATAGACTGTGTAACTAAGCAGTCTTGTCCCAGAGCTTGTACTATTAACATGAAAGGAAAGACACACTTCCCTGCTCTAGGACTATAAACTATAAGGATAACATAAGCTGGAACTATAAGTGGCCACCTTCCCAGGCCACAGAGTGGGAGTGTCTGCAGTAGAGGAGAATGAGGCCATATATTATGAAAAGAAGGGAAAGAGACCCTCATGATATGGTTTGAGTGCCTGGATCTAGGTATGCCTGAAGCTATTCAGCTCATGGACTTTTCAGTTACATGGACCACTAAACTCCCTTTATTGCTTAAACTAGCTAGAGTTGGGTTTTTGTCACTTGCAAAGAAGAGTCCTAACTAATACAGGCTTGTTTGTAGCATACTTCAATATGCAGTGGGGAGCCTAGAGAAGATGAGAATAGGAGAAATGAGTCAGAATGTGTTAAAAGCAGGTTGGCATCCTATGACACGCATGCCATTGTTGTGGCATTCCATGGCTCCAGCTGTCCTTACCTTACTATTGTGCCCTGCTTCAGTTGACGGTCTATAAACCAACTGTCTCTGCACAGACACAGTTCAATGGCCCCTAGAGAGAAGTCTAAAGCTAAAGCAATGCAGGGTTATCACCTCACCAGGAGAAAATGTTTACTCTGCGTTACCAATGCCTGGATTTACAGCATACTGCAAATAACCTGTAGAATGCTGGTTGAACACAAAAAGGCCATACCCAAGAAACTGTGAAAAAAAAACAAGACAATTGCAAAGCTTGTGCTTTAAAATATACCTACACACCTCCTTTAAAAGGTTGGGGGATTTGGTGATTGGATGGTTAGTTAGTCCCTCAGCAATAGCTAGACAGATTCAATAGTTATTCCACCTTTGACTAGTTTGAAGTGTCCTTTCTAGGTTCCTGCACTGCAGAGCAGTGTGCCTTTGTGTGGCTTGGCCTTGAGGTTAATACAAGGGAAACACTTAGAGCTGTATCTGGCAAGTAGTAAGTGCTCATTAACCAAGCACTATTCTTTTCTTCTCTTCTTGGTTTTCCAAAGATTCTACAATACTGGTATTACCTTTCCTATTAAAAAAAAATATAATAAGTTGCTGATTCTCCCCAAAGGAAGGACAAATTCTTTACTTGGAAATAATTCCCAGCAAAACTGGATGTATGGACCAGAAAGCAATTTCTAAAGCTGATAACAGGTTCTATGGTGAAAATAAATGAGGAGGGCTTTAACAACTGTATGGACTACTGGAAGAAGCTCCAATCAATATTCACACACATGGACAATAGTTGAGCTGAAAAAAAATTTTAATTCAAAGGTCAAAGCTTGAGAAACAGGCCAGGCATGGTGGTTCATGCCCGTAATCCCAGTACTTTGGGAGGCTGAGGTGGGTGGATCACCTGAAGTCAGGAGTTCGAGACCAGCCATGGTAAAACCCCGTGTCTACTAAGAATACAAAAATTAGCCAGGCGTGGTGGCGGATGCCTGTAATCCCAGCTACTTGGGAGACTGAGGCAGGAGAATTGCTTGAACCTGAGAGGCAGAGGTTGCAGTGAACCAAGCATGCCATTGTACTCCAGCCTGGGCAACAAGAGCAAAACTCCATCTCAAAAAAAGAACAACAACAAAAAAACTAACTCGAGAAACTAAGGCAAATGAATGCCAAGAGTCAGACAGCTGATGAGTAGCAGTGCTGTGATTCAAAGATCAGGTTAGGAGACCAGATGTGCTGGCTCACACCTGTAATCCCAGCACTTTGGGAGGCCAAGGCAGAGGATCGCTTGAGCTCAGGAGTTTGAGACTAGCCTGGGGAACGTAGCGAAACCTCATTTCCGCAAAAAAATTAGCTGAGTGTGGTGGTGCATCACTGTAGTCCCAGCTACTTGGGAGGCTAAGGTGGGAGGATCACTTGAGACCAGGAGGCAGATGTTGCAGTGAGCCAAGGTCACACTATTATACTCCATCTTGGCTGACAGAGCCAGACCCTGTCATTCATAAATAAATAAATAAATAAATAACAGAATAAAGGAATAAAGATCAGTTTAGTACAATTAAATTGTGCCAGCCTCTTAGTCTCCCTTGACAATGAAATTAATTATATCCCTATTTTTTTAGTGTGTTGTAATCTGAGTTTTAAAATCTGAATTATCATGATTTTCTCTGTCTTCCCATAAACTCACTTGAAAAGCAGAAAGTGCTTGGTCAGCAAGAACCTTCAGAACTTTGTAGCTGAAAGGAACTTTAGAAATCAAATCGGGGTGAGGAAGACTGGATTAAACAGATGTCTTTACCATAGTTCTTCTCCGAGTCTTGGTTGTGCTAGCATGCACTTTGATTCTCCAATATATAACTTTTCTCAAACTTATTTGACAATGGAATCTTTTTTCCTCAAAATTATTAAGATCTTGAGGTGTCCTGAACACTGTGTAGGAAGTGGTGTAATAAATCTCTAGAGTTCCCTCCTGGGCTCACATTTTGTTCTGTAAATCCTAATTGTGTCCCTGTAAGCTGAGGCCTAGAGTGACAAATCCTTCATCTCAACTCCCTCACTAACCCGGGGAGGAGGGGAAGGCGGTTGTGGCGAGAATGGGAGGCCTACTGGGAACTCCAGGTTTCTGTTCTCTCTCAGGCCCTCAGCATGTAGGGAGGGAGAAGCCAGAAACTACAGCTGCCGCCCCAGGCCCCTAAACTCCATTCCCTTCACTGTAGCTTTGAATTCCTCCCATGTGTAATTATAAAGTATGTATTCAGTTATTTACTTTCCCTGTTCCATGCAGAGTGTGTTACTGAATAATACAGTTCACAAATAAATCCAGCTTTTCTGCTGCAAGGTCTGAATTAAAAAGATTACAACCCTCTATCATTCCAGTTTTAAAAGAAACCACTACTTATGTAGCTTAAAAAAAAAAAAAAATGGAAACAATGATTCTCTGTCCTCTCAGAAATGCAAGCAAAATTGTAGAATTAAGACGTTTACATGGATTTTGTTGTTTCTAACAGCCTTAAATAGCCTCATTTAGGAAGGTTAAAAAATAAAATGCCCATGTTTCTTGGATTTCCAGGAACTGAGTCTGGCAGCCGGTTCACTGTTGTCTTCTAGAATTTGAAGCAAGAAAAATTACAACGAAAGTGGTGTCAATTTGCTCTATTTATCTTGGGAATTAACTTCAAAGCTTAATTGTCAGAGACAGTGACCTCTATACTCATGAAAATCCCCAGGGAATTACAAAAGCAGACTACTTGAGTGGAATGTGAATGTCATTCTGAGAACAGGCCTGCACAGCGCCTGAAGGAAAATGCTTAGCCCAAGAAGGATGGAGCTGACCCTACAAGCTTCTGTACTTCATTTCTCAATACTCAGATCAAGTTCCTAACCCATGGCTTCTGTCTGACCCATGTTTCTGCCGCTGAGCTGGTTCCAGAATTGCCTGTGGATGTGCCCTGCTACAGAGAGACGAGGTATCCTTGAAATCGACTGAGCTCAGGTGTAACCACTGACCCCACTCCACTCCTGAAGACCTCTAAGGAGATGGTGCAGTGGCCAGGGGATGAACTGAAGTAGTTTGGCTTGTATAGGAAGGCCCCTGGGCAGTGTTTTGTCTGGAAACTTCCCCTTAATCTGGCAGAATATGGAACAAATGTTTGGCTGAAACCATATACTATCAAATTAATAGAACAATTGTAGGATAGAGAACAATAAGTCAGAAAACAAAAATGCAAGCATACTGCTCATAAAGTCTACTTTATGGAAGTAAGTAGAACGCTGAAAAAGTACATATTGTGCTCCATGGAATAACCACTCCCACCCCCACCCGGCCTGCTCCAGCCTGATCCCTCATGCACATACTTAACTTAAAACAAAAGGAAGAGGAGAAGAAAATCATTTGAGCAAATAATGTCCAAGCCTCTGCTGTGGTCAGTGGTAAACCCAGATACCTAGCAGATAACATCATGGTTGTAATGAGGTAACAGTGAACAGCCAGGAGAGGCACTGGCTTTTGGTAACAGCCATTTTTGTTAAGTACAAAATACTTTGCTTACTGGCCCCGCCCTAAATCACTGCCTTGTAAGAAAGGAGCCCTGTCAGAACAAAAACAATCATGCTGAACTAGATGACTCTGGAATACACGACAATCTCCTTTCCTGGATATGTCAGTGCAACTTAAAAGCTTTCTTTTACTCTAAAAGACAGAACTCCTTAATTGATTTCGCCTTGACTAATGAATGGTCCCTCTCACTCCAGGAATGTTGTGCCTTTTAACCAAAGCACAATTTTCGGAGGGACTTTAATGAAATGATGAGGTAAGTGGAGACTTGCAGTTAGCAAACCAGATAATCCAAATAAATTCTGGTAGTCAGATATCGAAGCCAGATCAACCAAATGCCTGGATCTCCAATTGATCTAAACAGGCCTCCAGGATAGTTCACTCCTGATGGTAACAATAATTAACAGTGGAAAATGGAAGAGATAATTTGGGAATCATGCAGAGTTTACCATCTCAGATTGGGAGCAAGTGAGAAGCCAATGAAAGGGGAAAAAATAAGAGAAAATACTATCAGTAGGAAAACAGTTTTTATGATTTGGCATCTGAGAAAAACAAGATAGTTGGGAGTAGTGCTTGCTGTTTTCTAAGATTTATCTATTCTTAGTTATTCCTAAGGAACATTTTGGATCAATAGTTCTCAAACAGCCAATTTAAGGACCCTTGAAGGCTAGTCATTGGAGGAGGTCTTTAAATATCAATAGCTAGATTTCTTATATTTTCTTATCAATAGCTAGAACCTATATCAATAGCTCTAGAGCAAGTCAAGTATATGACCAGGGAAACAGTACTCCCCAGGTTTAGTAGATAAACACTGGACTTTCAAAAACATTTGGATAGGAAGAGATAAGCAATAGGAAGCCATTGTAGGTGTTCAATGAATCAGAGGAAAGTGATTTAAAAGGGCTTTAAGGAAATTATTTGGCAGTAGAGGCACAGTGGCCTGGAGTAGTTCTTTCCAAATTTAGTCTATAGGCAAATCACCAAGGGAACTATCTTGTTAAAATTCAGATTCTTATTCAGGAGGTCTGCTGCATTTCTAACCAACCCCCCAGGTGAGGCCAATGCACCTGGTCCTCCAGCCATACTTCAAAAAGTTAGGCCCTGGGAGGACAGCTGGGGTTGAATGGAATTCTGGTACTCAGAGGCTATTGATAAGGCTGAATACTCTGCTGGAATCCAGTCATCACTTTTTCCCAGAGCCAAATTACAGCTTCCATCTAGACTGTTATCTGGTCACAAGAGAAAGAGGCTTTTGCTTGAAATCAGGAGCCCCAGGTCTGTGCTGTGGAAAAGTCAGCTAGTATGAGAAAAATTACTTTCCTCCTGAGCGTCTGTGGCCACATAGGTAAAATGAGAGACCTGGGTTATATCATCTCTAAACTACATTCCATGATCCTAAATCCTCTAACTCCAACACATAGAATAGGGGCAGACCAAGTTAGGTGGGCTTTTCTAACTCTGCAGGTTATCAGGTATTGTATTCTAAAGAGTCAGCATGAGTATTTTACATCCTTTGGTATGTTTGTTGTAAAACATTCATGTCCTTCCTATATATCAGTTGTGTACATCACTACTTAGACATGAAATAACACCCTAAAAAAAGGGAAATACATTTGTATGTGGGGAGTTGATAAAAGAAAATACTATTGTTTACAGACTGAAAAACATTATACTTTATTTTTAAAATATTGTAAGCACTGGCATAAACAAGGCATAGCTTACAGATGTGTGTAAATCTGCACAAATTGTGCACATTTACTATTTGGAGGGGGAAAATGGATTTTAAAAATTGTTTGGACTATATGTTTTTTTTCATTTTAGCAGAGTGGGGAGTCAAAAGAATTGAATTACAGGGCAGAATATAAAATATCTCCTTTAAGGAAATAAATGTGTAATAGGAACTATCTAGCCAGTTCTCTTAGGCATGGGAAGTCCCTGGGGCTCATGTAAATTGTGGATAAGTATGTCTTCAGTGTCACTCCAGATGGTTTTGGAAGGAAAGAATCCCTCTCCCCATATATTGGCATCAACACCCTGCATGTAACCTCCATACTCACTTGCACCAAGCCAAGCAGCATCCTGAAGAGTAACTCTAGGTGAGACTGGGGAGCCCTAAGCCCTTCCTGCCACCTTCCCTCCATACCTGGAAGATCATGTTACTAAATATACTTCTAGGCTTAGAAGAGAAAATACAGCCTGTAAGTATTAACACAGGACAAGGCTCAGAAGCAAAGTTAACCCACCAGGTAGAGAGGTCAGGCCAGGACAATTTTAAATGGTAATTAAGTCTCTCCACACTTACCTTTAGAGATTGTCCTTGAGCTCTGGCTGAGCAGGGCCTTCCCTGCTGTGTGTGGGGTCTGCTTGCAGTTTTGACTCTGCCCCTCTGGGGAACCTGAGCTGCACATTTTTTTCTGCAGCCTCTGACTATGAGGTTATATTAATAAAAAGGCCATTCCTGCCTTTAGCAGTTGCCGACCAAGTCTGCTTTATATGGCAACAGGGCCAGGAAGAATCCAGGACTTCAATACAGGTACTTTTCCACTAGTGTGTACTGTTTTGTCTCATTTCCTATTCCATCTTCCAAGGAAAAAATGAAGTGCTGCTGCAGAATACCCAGTCACCAGGCCCACCTGACACCTAGTACATATCTGACAAAGGGAATGCTGCCATGTGGTACAAATGGCCTTCCCCAACAATCCCCAGCCAGGTTCCTGAAACCTCTTTTTTCCAAGTCCGACCCACCTTCTCTGTTCACACCTCCACACTCTAAGAAGAAAGCTGCATATCAGCAGCCACAACTAAGAGTGAACAAAAAGGGGCAAGTAGTGGCAATATGCTTAGGGGTTCCAAAGTAGAATCTTGCCAATGCATATAGTGCTTAAAACCATAAAAGCAGCAAAGGTGTCAGTGAAAACTATCTAGAACCAATGACAGTGATTATGGTGCCAACACATATAAGATGACATATATAGGCTGGGCATAGTGGCTCATGCCTGTAATCCCAGCACTTTGGGAGGCCAAGGTGGATGGATCACCTGAGGTCAGGAGTTCAAGACCAGCCTGGCCAACATGGTGAAACCCCATCTCTACTGAAAATACAAAAATCAGCCAGGTGTGGTGGCATACTCCTGTAATCCCAGCTACTCAGGAGGCTGAGGCAGGAGAATAAGCTTGAACCCAGGAGGTGGAGGTTGCAATGAGCTGAGATCATGCCACTGCACTCCAGCCTAGGCAACAGAGCGAGACTCTGTCTCAAAATAAAAAAAAAGATGACATATATAAAGAACAAAGCACAAGGCCTAGACATCCTATGGATGAAACTGTTGGTTGTCTCCCTATATCCATTCTCCTTTTCTTTAGTAATAGAAGTCTGAATTTAATCTGGGTACATGGCTACCCAGAGTAAAGACTACATTTCCCAGCCTCCGTTGCAGCTAGATATACCTGGTGACTAGCTTCTGGTTTCTGTGGAGTCTCCTTAGAGACGTGGGGCTTGCCCTCCTTCATGCCTTCCTTCTTGCTATGGGTCAGAATGCAGCTATCTTGGACCATAAAGTAAGAATCATGGCTTGAAGTTGGTGAAACCGCATGACAGAAGGAGCCCAAGTACCTGATAATGAAAAAGCTATCCACCATATTGGCGCTGACTTGTCTATATTTATGTGGGAGAAGTCAACCTCTCTGTTGTTTAAACCCATGTTAGTTTGGATTTTCTGATACACACAGCTCAATTGTATTCTAATACTATCTCCTTCCTCAAGGCCTCATACATCAGTAGTATCCCCAAATTAATTGCATCATTATTTCATTAGAGAATAGCGTCTAAAATAATAACTTAGAAGCCTAAAACAACCTATTCATTATAGATTCACTCCATGTATTCTCTAATTGCAATTAAAACAAGATTGTAATAAAATATAATGCACAGTACTGTATTCCTACTTTTCAGTAAAAAATGAAAATGTAGACATTTTCTCCTGATAAAAGTCTTACTGTCAAAGCAGATGAATAACTTTTTCTCTAACATTTGTTGCAACAGCTTAATTTATATACTCTTGATAACTAGATAATAGGTATTGAGTCAAATTTCTTCCCCTTGGTCTCTTCTCCAACTTCTTACATGGATAGTAGGAATAATTTTGTGCATGTAAGGTCAGTTCATGTTAATGGGTAAGAAAAAGTCATAACTACTAAGAGCATTAATATGGATCCATGTTATTTACTTATTGATTTATTTTATTTTTTATTTTATTTATTTATTTTTTTTTTTGAGGTAGAGTCTCACTCTGTCACCCAGGCTGGAGTGCAGTGGCGCGATCTCAGCTCACTGCAAGCTCCACCTCCTGGGTTCACGACATTCTCCCACCTCAGCCTCCCAAGTAGCTGGGACTACAGGTGCCTGCCACCACGTCCAGCTAATTTTGTTTTTGATTTTTAGTAAAGACAGGGTTTCACCATGTTAGCCAGGATGGTCTCAATCTCCTGACCTTGTGATCCACCCACCTTGGCCTCCCAAAGTGCTGGGATTACAGGTGTGAGCCACCACGCTTGGCCTGCATCCATGTTATTTAACCCTCAGAATATCCTTAATTTGCAGATTCAGACACTGAGGGTTCAACAAGCAACATGACTTGCCCAACATAATAGAGCTATTAACTAGGGATCTTGGATCCAGGTTTTCTGATGCATACGATACCATAATTGCCTATTTACTTGTACATCTTCCCAGTAGACCATAGCTCCAAACTTATTATTGCATTCCCAGTACCTACCACAAGGCCGACCATACCAAACATACTCAATAAATGCATATTAAATGAATTACCAACTCTAAAATATCACCCTGCTATTGCTCCCTTGCTCTGCAAGGGTTCTACAAACCAATGCCCTTAATATATTCCAGGTCACTCCCAGGCCATATAGCTTGTCAAGAGAATGTGGTCAAGGATGAGACAGAGGGGGAGCAGGACTAGTGAACACACCCATATGACACACTTGTTCTCCATACTCTCCTGGGCCTGGGTGGGCCCACACGTAGGGCATTTGGATGTGTGCCTCATGGCCTGGGAGACAACTTGCACTTTGTGTACTTTTCCAGGAAAAGAAAAAGACAACTGTGGTCTAACACGTTAGAAACGCTGCTGCCTGGTGTTCTGACATCATAGCATCCACCCAGTTTGATTCCTGGAGGCAAGCCCACTTGCAAAGCGTGGGCCAGGGAGGGTATGGGGGAAAGGACATGGGAAGAGGGATTTGGTGACTGAAAAGTGAAGTATGCAGCTAAGACATGCAGTGTGAGCAGACACTGTGAAGAGTGGAGGGGGGCTTCTCATACTGGTATGTCTCCAGATCCATTGAAGTTGTCTGTGTTTTGGGCTCAGAGGCAAAGATAACAGAACTCATCACTTCTTGTAAGACCAGGATTCTTTGAAACTTTGATCTGAGCTGGTCCTTCTCCAAATTCTCCCAAAAAACTATGAGGATGGGGCCAATCTAGCTGTCTGCCACTTCCCTTACTCCTCCTCCAGCAAGGGTGCCAGAAAAAGAATGATTTGTTTTTTCTCTGTGGCTCCTTACAGTCAGGAAGTGAGAATCAGTTTGAGTGAGCTATGGTCACCAATCACAAGGAATCTACAGTGAAATTATCACCTGGCATGAAGTGAAATAACATCATTATAAAATGTTGTCTTCCAGATGGAAAGCCAGAAGTTAAGTCTGTGCTGGCATTCACTTTCTAATAAATGGGCTGACTTAAATGTTTGTTTTCTCTCCTTGACTTATAAAATGACTAAAATGTAACAGAGAATTCAATAAATGTTTTAAAGATTGCCATTAAGTACAAATACTTTAAAATTTAACTAAACCAAGGGGATCCAACCTTAAAATTCCACGTTCCTTGTCCTCACTTCCACCCCCAAGTCAGGATGAAAGTTCAAGGCTTCAAACAATAACACAATTGCCTCATACCTGGTACATAGTAGACACTCAAGAAAATTGTTGAAAAGGAATTGTATGTGCCTTATGAGTTGGTACTTCACAGGATTTTTAGAGTTGGCTTGACTTGGATTAGATTCAAGAATACTGTATTAAACCTCCAGGGGAATATTCACAGGCAAACAGCTACAAACATATACTACATTTTTCTTTGTTAAAACTTGTATCTGCATTCAAATATTGGCCTTGGCATTTCCTAAGGGCTGGCTGCTTCGAATGTTACTATATCAAACCATCTGCACTGGGAAGCAAAATTCTGTTAAGAAATAGAATCACTGGTAGTAAAGAAATTACCACATTCCTGACCACTGTAAAATCTTATATTTTGAGAATCCCCATAAGAAAAGGTCATTTGAAAATAGCAACCCTTTGTCAAAGTGAAGATGATGAATACTTTTGTACAATTTATGACTATGGTCAATACGAAAATGCATTTTTGTTTGTATGCGTTTTCAGTGGCTTCCCTGCACTGACTCACTAAAATTAAAGCTTAAAAAAAAACCAACTTGAAAATAGATGACAAGAGGCTTCTAGTTAGAAGAGATTTTTGGGAGACAAAGTGCCTTCTATTGTTCACTGTCCAAAACTAGAAAATCCTGGAGGGAAGCAAATGGTCCAGTGGAGGTAGTTTTTTGACTGCCTGAGAACGGAAATTCAAGTGAAGGTCCTAGAGAGAAAGTGCAAAGTGAACAATCATAAGGGAAGTTGACTTGGCATAAGAAGACTAGAAAGTGCCAGCGTCATTCAGATTTTTAGTTGGGGGAGAAGGGAGACTATTTTGTACTCCCTAGAGAAAAGCAAAGGGACTTGATTCCATCTTAAGGTGACAAATCAGGACTCCAATGCTGGATGCACTTGACGGTGGAGAGCTAGGCAGACTGGGGCAGCAGGAAGTAGGGTGGGAGCCAGTGTGCAACAAGTGGGTGAGGGGAACATGTGAGTCAGTTCCAGTTGTCCTCAGACCCTCCTGCCCAGCCTCAGGGTAATCCAGGGCACAGAGACTCTGAACCCTGGCCAACCCATAGTCCCTCAGATCGTGACACTCTCTTACCCCTAGTGCCACACACTCTGACCTATTACAGGGAGGGTTGGCAAGGTGTGGGTCAAGTGTGTCAAGATGTGTGTGGAAGTGTGTGCAGTAGACACACAGAAAGGTCCCTAAAATGTGATGAAAATAAGAGAATGACATCGGTACGGACAAGGAAGGCAGGCAAGTGTTACAAATGGTTAGAAACTGTAAAATGAGGTGCGACATTTCCTGAAACCAGTCAGATCTAGTATTAGATAATACTAATAACAACAACTGGCCTTGAAAGAAGGCACCCGCACTTTCTCTCCATTGCTCTCCCCACCATCTTATGCTGACTCCTTGCGGGGAGACGTAGAGCCTTGTTCCCCTAGGTATCCTCAGCACGTTTCCAAGTACTTGAAGGTGCCCTTGGAAAGTCTTATGAATGAGAAATAAATGAGCGAGTGAATGAATGAATAAGCTGCCTGAAGCAGATGCGTTTATGCGTGCATTCTCTCGAGTGAAGGAAGAAAGAAGAGGTAGGGACGGAGCAGGAGAGAGAGCACGCGCGGGAAAGATAAATCGCGCCCGCCCACAATGGTCCCCAATGTCAATTTGATCTAGGTTAGTGGTTCTCAAAGTTTGCCATGCATCAGAATCACCTGGAGGGCTTGCTCAAAACACAGATTGCCAGGCCCCACTCCCAGTTTCTGACTTAGTAGGTGAGGCCAGAGAGTTTGCATTTCTAACAAGTTCCAGATGATGCGAATGCTGTTGGACCACACTTTAAGAACCGCTGCTCTAGAGGGTAACTCGGACCCATCCCAGCGTCCTGGGGAAACGAAATCTGCAGCGGGAAATGGAACCAAGGCAATCTTCACCCGACCTTTCAAAAAGAAGTCCGGAGACGGGAGGGTGGAGCTGCTCAGCTCCAGCCAAATCACTGCCGCGTAGGAACGGAGGTCATCGGAAATTAAGATTTCCGTTTGAATTTTCCCAGTGTTTAAGCGTTGGCAAGTGTGTTGAAAAACACACACAACATGAAAGCCTAACAAAAATATAGGTTTTCTGACCGTGCCCTAGTCTTTTCCGAGGATGCTCTTTTCTGTCATCCATCGTCTACCCAGATTGAGCACAACAGCCGGGCCAGTCCCGCCCTCGGCGGTTGGGGCCTTCCCAGAGAGGTCCCGTGCGGAGAGCCCCCCCTCCCCGGATGTGTCTGGGGCCTGTCCTTCACTGCGATGTGTCTTCTTTGTCACAGACACTGACGCGCTCGGTTCGAAAAGCACCATGAATTCGAAGCAGCCCTGGACGCAGGATCATGGGCGTTGGCCGGCTCTCTCCGACTAGGCAAACTGCAGGAGATCCCCTTCCCTGGAGTCACCGGAAGACGAAAGCACACTCTCTGCCCGTGCGCCCCGGGAGCCGGCTCCTACCCACCTCGGCGTGCGGCGCGGGCCTGGAGGCCGCGGAGCCCGAGCGGTATCCAGCGCCCCTCCGTTAGCTCCTGCCCCGGGACCATCCTCACGCTCCAGGGTCGCTGAGGCATCTCGCCACTAGCGAGGGGCTGACGGTGGCCTGGGTGGCCTTGCGCCGGCTCTGGGATCCACCGCTGCGGCAGCCGAGGGCCTCACCTGGGAGATCCAAACCTGGGCTGGACCTGGGCTCAAGGACATTTCTGTCCCCAAGCTAGACCACCCGGGCCACGGCCACGCAACTTGCCCTGCGACCCCGTGCTCGGCCTTCCCACAGAGCTCCCCTTCCCTGTGACTCAGTGCCTCGCAGGCTGGTGGCCGGAAGAGTGCCGGCGGCTGCCTGGCCTGGCCCGATTCGGGGTGGCGGGGTTCCTGGAGTGAGGAGCGACCCTCAGCTCCCGCAGACGCGGGAAGGCCCCCGCGCGATCCGTGGGAGTGGGGCAGCCTGTCTGCACGCGGTCCCCTGGGAAACCCTTCTGCATCTCCCGCCGGGACAAGGTCCCTTGCCTTGGAACCTGCGCCGCCGGGCACGGGACCGCCTGCGAACTCCCTGCGCTGGGGTCAGAACTGGTGTCTTTCCCCTCCTCTGGGGAAGTCAGGGCAGCCCGGAGTGGCGTCGTGGGTCCGAAAAATCCGTCTCAGAAACCCACCAGGAGAAAAGTCTCTGGGGGTGGGGGGCACCTTGTGGGGCTCCCACAAAGGACCCGACGGTGGGTGTGGAGAAGCCTATTGATCCCGATAATAGGCCCAGGCCCTCTCCACAGGACCCCTGCCGCATACACGACTCTTTCTCTGCAGCAAAGGGGCTCGAGCCCAGGTACAAGGAGCTGCGGAGCGGGCGGGCCAGCTGGTGGCCAAGCCCTGACGCAGAGGAGCCTGCCACGGGGGTGGCCGCCCCTTCAGCCCTCGCCACGCAGAGTTCGGCCGGTGCCTCCAGGGGGCGCTGCGGCCCTTCCCGCCGGCTACTGACTACTGCCCGCGGCTGCGCTTTCCCACCTCAGCCCTGCTGAGAGCGCGGGCGCTGACGCGCTGTTTTAAAATATAAAATTCTTAGCTTTTTGCCCCTGTCTCCGCACCCTCAACTCGGCCTAATACATGCAATCCTCCTCTGGGTTCCCCAGGCGTCCTTGCTACTCCGGGGCCAGGGTGCACGCACCCTGAGCAGAGCCGAGCTCCCTACTCCTCCAGGCTATGGCGAAAAACGGCCAATAGTGCGGGAAGTTCAAATGCAAAAGGTCCCCGCCTCGCAGAGGCAGCGGAAGACTGAGGAGAAGGGAGGCGAGTCCGCCAGGGTAGTGGCTGGGATCCTTGGAAACAGATAAGGTTTCCATATTGTATTCTTGAAAGATTAAAAGTTTCTAGGATCCGAGTCCGAGTGGCAGAGGCGCGCGGTTCGAGTGGGAGAGCCTGAGAGTCAACTCCAGGGAAGTCTGTGTCTGACACCTGCTCGCTGCTTAGCTGGCAGAGCCTCCTGGGTGGGCCAGGGGGCAGGGGCCTGGGCTGCGCGCCCCCTCCTCCTCCACCTCCTCCGAGTTTCCTCTCCCTGGCCTTCATCCCGGCCTCCTGGGGCGTAAACTTGCAGCGGTTGGGGTTCAGGCAGCCGCTGCTCGCGCCCCTCGTCAGTTAGCCATTTCCCTGAGAGTCCTTGGTGTCGAAAGCCCAGAGCCGCGAGGACAGCAGACTACCGGGTCAGCGGAAATTTCAGAGCGAGCCAGCAGCTTAGGTACCCCGGGCCGCGGCGGGAATGGAACGGCTCGGCGGAGACAGCCCCCGGGGCACAGCTGGGCCACTGCAGACTCCGGGACTTCTTCCCTCTCCGCACACCCGAAACCCACAACTCGCCCGTGGGCCGGGTGGCCTTTCTGCGCCGGGGGCTGCTGGAGGCGGGCGGAGAGCCTGGCCGGTGACCTGCTCTTGGGTGGGCCCCGCAATGCCTGCGCCCTAGACGCCAGCCGGGACGAGGGGCTGGCTGGGTCTGAGCCTGTAGAAACGCAAGGGTCAGCCCGCAGTGGGCACAGAGGTGGCCCAGGAAGGCCCGTGGACAGTGCTGCGCTGCGCTCAGCCTCAGGGCCGCTCCCCGCGTCTGGCGCGCACCTGCCCATTGAGGCTGCAGGACCAGCAGGCGGCCTAGACGCGGCCGAGCCACGCGGCATCCCCCAAAGCTGGAGATCGCCGACTCTTCCCTACCTTTCCAAGCGACCGCAGTCGTGCCCAGAACGCCGGCGTGGCCCAGACTCCATTTTGGAACTTCGCAGGCTGGAGTGGACGAAGTAAACACATTTATGGAAAAACCCCGGGGTTAGGAGGTTTGAGGAAAGAGGGAGCAGCTCGTGGGTGGTTGGAAATTCTGCCTACCCCTCGGGAAAACCAAACGGTTCCGCACCCAACGTACACATACTTAAGGGCGGGAAAGGTGTGAAGCCCGCTGCTGGGGAGTTGCCTCCCCTTTGATGAAAAGGAAGTGTGAAGCTTAGGAACGCTCTTCAGGTCACCACCCCGTGAGTGGGAGACTTGGGGAGTCTGAAAGAAGAGAAAGCTCTCTCCAAATCTCCCAAATTGAGAAAAGCTGCGGGAGGAATGAGGCAGTTGGAGAGACAGGACCGCAGGCGCCCCGCAGCTGAGGCTCAGAACTGAGCTCTAAAATGAAAGCACCCCTATGGGACCCACTAGGGAAAACGTTAAAAAAAAAATCTGAATGCTTAGGCGTTCTGCTGCTTCCATTCTGTGTGTCAAATCTACTTTGAAGCAGTTAAGTACTGCAGGATATTACACACTCAAATCTCCGTTTCAAGCTCACTTTTTAATCTTTGCGAACTTAAAATTGGAAAGATAGAAAAAAGATCTGCGACCCCTGTTATGTTTTACCAAAGGAACGAAAAATTCTCTCCACCTCGGCATAAATAAAATAGAAATAATTTTATCTTAATAAAATAATATCTGGGAGCTTCTGCCTGACTCCCCAATTACTGCTTAACCTTTTGACAGTTTTTAGCCTCAGCTTATATTTGTCTACTTCCCCGCACGATTGAGTTTTTTAAATTGTCTTTTGGGGAGTCCCATCCAAAACCATCTTTCGACGGAAGACTTTTGAATTGTACAGACCCTTGGTTAAAGATCTACCTCCTCTAAGTGCGGGCTTGCCTGGGGTAACGCAAATCCCGTCTGGCAACTCGTCTGGGACGAAGGGCGTTTTTGCTTAGTGTTGATCACGCAAATCACATCTGAAAAGAAGCTGCTTAAAATGGGTGTGTATCATTCCCTTCCTGTCACTCTGTCACCCCTATTCCAGAGTGGTTGAAGTGCTTTTTGCAGTTATACTCACACAAGACCAAACCTTTAGAAGAACCTGAAAAATGTATCACTGCACTTTGAATTCGATTAACTTTCCTGGCGACTGAACAATGAACTCAATTTTTGCTGGGAATGACGATGTAAATGTTTTGAAAAACTAGAATCGCATTTTCCTAAATTTTAAAAATGTTCTTCACCCATTCCAGATGGATTCTTTATTGTTTGCCAATGGGTTGCAGATGCCCACTCTTTTAACCAAGTTGGTTTACTGCGTATGAAATGAACATTTGCCGATTAAAGCTTAAATATTGGAAGAAATTTCTCCTGGGGCATCCCACGCGTCTTTGCAGTAATTACTAAATTAGTCAATTGCCACCTCTGTAAACAAACTTCGTTTAGAAAACAGCAGGCGAAAGCAGACTATACATGTAGTCATAATTGACCAAAAGTATGTACAAAGCTGTTCAAAATTGGGGAAAGAGTGATTTATGCTGGAGAATACAGTCTAGAACTGATTTATTTTACTCTAGGGTGAAGGTAGTTGTATTGAACGTGTTAAGATGTGCAAATTAAGCCGGCAAGCGCACCAAATAAAACTACTAAATGCCCTTTGGGATTCTCTGCAGGTTCTTTGAGAGGCAGAGAAGCAGTTGTTGAGTTTCTAATATTATAAGGAAAAGTGGCAACGAGAAGAAAGGGGGTGGGCATTGTGTTTGTATGTGAATTTTGAACTGAGTCACCTACGGCTGCTCGAGGGAAACCTCGAGCAAACCTGTGCCTTTAAGGCTTAGTTGCTATCCAAACACAAGTAAACAGAGTGGACCATTAGCAGACGCCGGGCGCGAAGGCGGAGCCAGGGCGCTGAGGGCCCCGCTTGGCTGCGCGACGCCCGCCCGAAGGGGAGGCGGGGCCGCTACTAAAGCCCACGACTCCCGGCCTGGGGCAGCCTGGGGAGGGACGCGGGCGGGGACGGAGCTCGGCGTGCTTGCTGCTGGAGGGTGATGGCCCTGCAAAGCTGTGGGCTCCGACCTCAGCTGGAGTCGGCAGCGAGAGGTTCGCGGAAGAGCGAGGTTCTGAGCGAGCGCTGAACGCCTGCCCCAAGCACCCCGGGTCTTTACACAGTCCGCGTCCACAGACTCTGACGAAGACGTGGATCTGCTCTTGCTTTCGCTGCTCGCGTCCTCCAGATCATGTCCGCGACTCCTGCGACTCCGCGCGGAAAAAAAAGTTTGCCAGGCGTGGACTCAATGACCTTTCCAAGCTGTGCGCCTCGCTGCCTGGACCGGGTTTGAGCGCTGCTGAGCAGGCAGACCTTTCTGCGGGAGGTGAGTGTCCGCACTGGGAAGTGGCTGTAGCCGCCCTTTGGAAGGAAGGGTTTGGGGGTGCAAGAGGCGTTCAGATTCTCGGTCTGGTGTGCCCCAGTTTAGATGTGAAAATAGATTATGGGGATGCAATCCCAGGGCACTGTATTTCTCACTTCCTTGGGTCCCTGGCACGCGACTCCCAGCTAACACCCAGCCACACACACTTCTACGTACGGTTTCTTAGTTTTGTTTTGGGATATTTTATCTAAGCGGTCGGCAAGACTTCTTATAAAAGCCGATCGACGTACACTGAGATCAAACCCCACAACCCCATGGTGTTTCTGCCCCTGTCCTAGCAAGCCCGGGTCGACTCGTCCCGGGGCAGCCGCGGCAGCGCAGCGTGGACGGGCCCGGACACCCGGTGCCTGCCCAGCCAGCGACGCTGAAGGCGCATTTCAAAAGGGAAATAGTTCAGTTCTCGGTAATTTGTCAACCTTGTGCTGGCTTTTAAATTTTCCTCCCACCTTCCAGTCCTGACTGAGGGGGGGCCAAAAGCAAACTCCCCGGGGGCTTAAACGCTCGGATTCCCGAGAAATGGCAAGTGAGAAAGGAGTTGCAGTTGTACAAAGAAGGAGCGAGGAAAAGGTGTTTGTGGAGGGAGCCCCGATCTGTCTTCCTACCTGTTAGCAGAGAACAAAAGGGGGCTGGCGTTTCCCAAAGCTAAAGGGCGCAGACAGCCACTTTCTCTGCTAAACAAACGGCAGTCCTGAGCAGAACAAGAAAATTACTCACGCAGGGGGAGCAAGGGGAGCAGAGAGAAACAGAACCTAGATTATGCGGAAGGCATCTTAATTTAATTAACTCCTTGGGAAGGCAGAGGCGCTCTGAAGGGGCAGGAAATTCGCAGCCGTTTCTCTATTCACCTGATACAGTCTGGCCCTAACAATCTGTCCTTAAACAATTTTTTTTCTTTTTAATGATCTTTGATCTACTTAGTCTATAGCTCTCTAATTTATATAAAATTCTACTGCGGTTTGGGCTGAAATTCAGTGAGCCTATCTATCCAACCATCAGTCATTTCTCTCAGATACCAATGCACAGGTTTTAGCAGATGAACCCTGACTGTATATTATTTTTAGATAATTCAGTGTAATAATACCATTACCAAAGAGCAAAACTCCCTATCAAGTTACTTCTTAACTTTTTTCTCCAATGTTTTGAAAGCTTCACTGAACTAAGTGTGTACACATCTCCCTTGTTGACAGCCAGTCAAGTAAATTTTACAAAATTTCTCCACATGCCTGGAAATTCCTGTGAAGAAGACTGATGAAAGAAAAATAGCCTCAGCTCCACCAACATATTTATGCCTTTTCATTGGTTTATTTCCTTGCAAAATTAAAAGTAACCAGTGGTCTGAAACAGGACGGTGGAGAAATGACAGCAGAAGAAGATCGCTGTTATTTCCTGAAAGGGAGTGTGGGAACTACAAGGCTCAGCTCTAGACAAAACGAAAGTACTTTAGGATCTCTGCATTCACTTAAAATACTTCTTTTGACATACATTTCCAGCAACTCAATGGGAGTATGGAAATTTAACCTTCCTAATTAGTTGTGGCAAGAGCCATTGGTGGATATTTAAGGTAGTTCTGTTTGTAAAAGGGTTTCAAAAGGACCAATGGTTTGCTCTTCCCCTATGAAGAAACTATATGCTCTGCAAATTAAAACAAACAGGTACTATGAAATAGCACTTTTTTTTGCTAACATGAACCTGAAATATACTAGTCGTTAATTTCTGTGTTATAAACCATTCAGAGAAAAGGGAAAGAAGATGGCACTCAACTTTGTGGCAGTGTAACCTTTATGGCGGAGTTTGCTGTGCCTTTGGAATAGAAATCACAGGTCACCACAGTACTTTAGCTGACACCACTCCCCCCCACACCCGCTCCCCCCCTCAACACATACACCCTGTGGTGGGAGTTGTGCTTTGCCTCCTGTATTTATTTCTAAGAAATCTAGTCTGGGAATACACCCAAATAATAATTTCGGTTTCCTCTCTACGGGAAAGAGGTTGCTTTTCAACACGAAGGGAAAAATAATATTTTGAATCTCTGGAAAATCCTCATTATACAAAGGGAAATAAGGGTGTAATTTATTATTTTTAATTGAAAGGGAAATAATCAGATAGATTACTAGGAATGTTAGTAGAATCCTTTTTTCCTGCCTCCCTAAGAGGGTTGCCGCTGAGCAAAAATAATTGTGATTTGTGGTGGGAAAGTTGATTACTAATGGGGGTTTGCAGTTGCGGTTGAATGGTCTGACTGAGACCCTCTGACTGTTACACACCTCTCATTAACTCCTAGCCTGAACTCCCAGACCGCATACCACCAAGCAGAAGGGATTCGTTAATAAATCTCTGTCCCGGAGCCCTTCCAAACAGAAGAAGGTGTGGGCCCCGCAGAGGCAGCCAGATCCTGCCTTGCCAGAGCGCACTGTCATTAGCGTAGCCCCCTAAGTCTGCTCACAGATGGAACCACAGGCAGTACTTCACAACACCCTGGAGAGGACAACTTAGGCGCAGGAAGGGGTTGGGTGGGAAGGGAAGGCTGGAATCTCTCCTGCCTTCCCACTGGGTTCAAATGGCAGGCTTGGCGGTTGGTGGCACAGACTGGTGCTTAGCTCTGACTCCTACACCTGGGGGGCTGGCAGAGGGAAGGCCCTGGTCCCCTGAGCTGGCAGAACTCCTTTCTAAAAAGGGGCCGGCAGTGGGAGAATGTGGGCCCGCCCTGAATGTAGGTGAGGTGCTCCCGGGAACCTGGGTCTGAAATCAGACCTGTGTTGCCATTGGGAGCACGAGGAGAGGGGAAGTGCCCTGCTTAGGCCCAGGCCGGGTGTCCTGGTGGCGGGAGCACAGCCGCACTCACCTCTAGGCCAACGGACAAGGTTCCTGCAGGCCAGCAGGGCCACCCTGTGCTTGGCCTACTGCGGCTCTGCTGCAGCTCCTTTCCTCTCCCTCCCCGGAGCGCTCTCCTCTCTCCTCTCCCCTGTCTTCTCTCTCCTCTCTGGTCTCCTGGGGCCTACCGGGTGGAGGGATGTAGGGGTCGCTTCTCGGTGCCAGACTGGGAAGCAGCTCAGGCCTCCCGAGAGCTTGGCACTCAGTCTGGGAAAAGGGGTTCCTCCAGCCTCAGGGACGTTCTCTGCCCCCACCCCACCCCCTGGGAGCCTGAACCATCTGGAAGGGATCTTAGTGGGGGGTTGGGAGGAGAGCCCCTGGAGGAGGAGGGGGCGATTCTAGACCGAATCCTGCCCTTGAGGTGTCACTTTTCTTTCCTGCGGCCCGTCACCGCTGATAAATGGGACTGAGGGCAGAGAAGGAAAAAGAAAACCTCCGAGGTCAGTGCGGGGCGAGGCGAGCCCTTCCCAGGCGAGCCCTTCTGGCCCAGAAGGATGAAGCGTACCGGCTTTGCTCTTGCACGCCGGCTTGCGGTCCGGGTAAGCGCGGGAAAGGCGGCCGCAGGGCGCGGCGGCAGCGCAGCGCGTGGGATCCCACCACCCATCCGTTAACCCACCGTTCCCGGGAGCTCCGAGGCGCAGCGGCGACAGAGGCTCGCCCCGGCCTGCCAGCATTGGCGTTGCGGTTGACTGAGCTTCGCCTGATGGGCTTGGGGAAGGTGGGCTGGGTTGGGCTGGGTGCTGCCCCGCTGTCCGCCTTTCGTTTTCCCGGGACCGAGGAGTCTTCCGCTCTGTATCTGTTCAGAGTCTGAATCCGACCTTCCTTCCTTTGGGCGCCCGTTTTCCAGTGAAACATTTCTTGCTCTGGCCCAGGGCTGATCTGCATGCGGACTTGAGCAGGTGCCAGGAGGTCCCCTCACGGCTTCTTTCGGGGGTCTTGGAGTCGGGTGGGGAGGGAGACTTGGGTAAGTGTGGTAACCTGTGTGGGTGCCAGAGGGCAGAAGGAGCAACCTTGGATTATAGTCATGGTCTCTCCCTCTCTTCCCTGCCATTTTTAGGGCTTTCTCTACGTGCTGTTGTCTCACTGGGTTTTTGTCGGAGCCCCACGCCCTCCTGCCTCTGATTCCTGGAAGAAAGGGGTGGTCCCCTCAGCCCCCCAGCATCCCAGAAAATGGGGAGCAAGGCCCTGCCAGCGCCCATCCCGCTCCACCCGTCGCTGCAGCTCACCAATTACTCCTTCCTGCAGGCCGTGAATACTTTCCCGGCCACAGTGGACCACCTGCAGGGCCTGTACGGTCTCAGCGCGGTACAGACCATGCACATGAACCACTGGACGCTGGGGTATCCCAATGTGCACGAGATCACCCGCTCCACCATCACGGAGATGGCGGCGGCGCAGGGCCTCGTGGACGCGCGCTTCCCCTTCCCGGCCCTGCCTTTTACCACCCACCTATTCCACCCCAAGCAGGGGGCCATTGCCCATGTCCTCCCAGCCCTGCACAAAGACCGGCCCCGTTTTGACTTTGCCAATTTGGCGGTGGCTGCCACGCAAGAAGATCCACCTAAGATGGGAGACCTAACCAAGCTGAGTCCGGGGCTGGGTAGCCCCATCTCGGGCCTCAGTAAATTGACTCCGGACAGAAAGCCCTCTCGAGGAAGGTTGCCATCCAAAACGAAAAAAGAGTTTATCTGCAAGTTTTGCGGCAGACACTTTACCAAATCCTACAATTTGCTCATCCATGAGAGGACCCACACGGACGAGAGGCCGTACACGTGTGACATCTGCCACAAAGCCTTCCGGAGGCAAGATCACCTGCGGGATCACAGGTGAGGCGGGCAAGGAGGATGGCCTGGAGAGGGAAAACGAATTTGTTCTGGACACACCGAGTCCTGATAGACATCCCAAGTGTCATTATAATCCCCTGTGATCTAAAATACACGCTCAATCACGCTCCTCAGCCTGGTTCAGCTAACTCCCAATATCTACTCTTTCTTTCCCCCCAGTGGCTCCTGCTATGTTCTTGTTTGGGATGAGGGAGGGCCTTTCCTCAGCCTTGGACAGGAACAATTCGTTGGCCTTAGTCCTGGGATGGTTATCCTGTCTCTTCCCGGGGAGTAGTGCAGGAAGAACCGAGGGACCCTGGGGTGCCAGTCCTGCCTGCAATCGGGCTACTTCTGTTGGGTTTCGCCCCTCGCCCCCCCACCCAGGTGCACCCCAGAGCCTGCCATGGGGACCTTTTAAGCTGTATTTGGGGGGGGGGTCTTGCGGTCACCGAATTTACAAACAACTCCCACCTCCCTTCCACGACCTTAAACTCTGCATTAATACAAGGCAATTGAAGACATACAATAATGTAAGTGTTATCCTTGGGTAAAAACTTCTCAGGAGTTGGGGAGACCTTTTTAGGGGTATCTTTTCTGGACTCTACCTGCTGTTCCCCAGAGATGAGACTTCTGTACCCATCCTCCGAGGCTGTTAAG
This sequence comes from Rhinopithecus bieti, assembly GCF_001698545.2. Taxonomy (NCBI): domain Eukaryota; kingdom Metazoa; phylum Chordata; class Mammalia; order Primates; family Cercopithecidae; genus Rhinopithecus; species Rhinopithecus bieti. Next base: position 629,619 of record NW_016803103.1, read on the forward strand.
GGATTCACTGAAATTAGCACCTCTAAACTCGGCTTTGCCTTACATCCTGATTTGGCCAATTTAAATCCCAGAGAAAACCATGGAGGCCGAGAAAGGCCCGTTCAGCGGGGTTTTGAGCTCCAGAAAACACCAGAGAGGGCGATCAAGTGTAGATAAAACCCGCGGGCCAGTGAATATTTTGAAGAGAAGCTGTTTGTTGAGATTAACCATAAACAGAATTACACAGGAAAAAAAAAAATCTAAAAACATAAATGGAAATCTTATTTCTTTTGTTCTTCCACGACTTCCTTTTAAGTAATTGCTAAAAGTAACTCTTCATCATGGGGCAAAGTTATTTCAATGAAACCTTATATTAATTTTCAGGTATATCCATTCCAAAGAAAAACCCTTCAAATGTCAGGAGTGTGGGAAAGGATTTTGTCAGTCTAGAACTCTAGCAGTTCACAAAACTTTACACATGCAGGTAAGTTTGTTTTCTTGTTTAAAAACAGTGGCTGGTTCGTTTTATCATTATTGCTTTGCAAAAGGTGTTCAGTGGCAGACTCTTTCTCATAAAAGGCTCTGTTTAGATTAGTTCTCTAGGTGGGGGAAAGCAACACTCTTGATTTTAATACATAAAATTAATCTTATTTAACATAAAGCATTTTTAAATTTTTCTTAAAAAACAGGCCACTTTGATTATCATAAACCCTAATTTTAGAATTTTTTTCATCCAATCTGCCCTGCATTTAAAGCTTTCGTGTTTAGGAGGAAATAAAGGTAATTTTGATAATGGAGGCATAGTGAAATCCCATACGTTCTCTTTCCCAGGGGGCTCATAATTTGTAGCTTTCAGGACATTGAGGAATAGTTTAGTTTTCCAGCAAAGAGGAGCCTTATTACCCAGGAGAATGCTGTTCCTTAAGAGAGGATTAGAGTTTTTCCTTCCTCCTTTTCCTGCCTATGACATGGTGATGAAATGTGAAGAGCTGGAAATCACAAAGCCCACCGAGGTGGCCGCGGGTCTACCTCTGAAGTTATCAGTGTAATCAGGCCTCTGTGTATGCCTGCACGTGTGTTTTCATGATTGGAGGATTAGGAGCACAGATTTGTTCCTGCAAGTCCCCTCTTTTGTTGTCATGCGAGTGTTATGTTAACGCTTGTGATACCGATAAGACAGAAACTATTGAAAAGGGTGCAGTGGTGGTGTGAAGGATTAATCCTTTGCTTGCTTCACATCTGAACAGGAATCTCCACACAAATGTCCCACATGTGGAAGAACCTTTAATCAGAGAAGTAATCTGAAAACTCACCTTCTCACCCATACAGACATCAAGCCCTACAGCTGCGAGCAGTGCGGCAAAGTGTTCAGGCGAAACTGTGATCTGCGGCGGCACAGCCTGACTCACACCCCGCGGCAGGACTTCTAGAGAAGCCCAGGATCTGTCCCGTGCCGCCGCTGCTCCCCTCCCCAGACACTTCTCCACGTCTCCTACCCGGGGGGTCGCACCCCTAGCCCTTCACTGACCCCAGCTCTTCCCTTGCTGCAACTGCACCTGCAGCTCCAGGGAGTTAACTCTTCTTCTGGGGGACTGAGAACTGTAGAAAGCCACACACTACATCCCTTCACAAAGAGTATATGCTAGTTTTTTGTAGATATTCACAGCTCATTTTAGAGCTCTGTACATAATGCTGTGGGTCTTTGTTTTGTTGTTCTGTTTGTTTTTGGATCTTGTTTGATGCACCTAGATATGGAAAATGGAAGCCAAATTTTATCTTTAAAGACTGTATTTTCAAAATAAAACTTTTTCTTGTTTGTTTCAACACTCCTGCAAAGGTGTCTTGCTATTTAAATTCTGTTTTTCCTCTAGATTCTGGATGAGTGGGCCTTCTCTATACAATTCAATACTGAAGGGCATTCTTTATCCCTAGGTTTAAAAAAATAGGATTTCTCAGAATTCTCATTCTGCAACTTCAGCCCTTCCCTTTTTATACGGTGGCATTTTGGAATTAGATAATTGGGCTGTTTCTTTGTTTTGCAAAGATATTAAAACATTGATGCCCCTGAGGTTTTATCCTCTTTTGTTTATTTCAATTACTTGTGTATTATTCCCTCAGAAAATGTAATATCTTAATATAACATGCAACTTCCATGGTTGTCCCACTTGAAAGCACAGGATGGGAAGAAGCAGGAAGCATAGAAGAGGTGGGAGCTTCTTACCACTTCATTTTTGAAAAGTCCTTGGCCTATTGTCACAATTTATGATGGGCAACTTCTCTTACCATTAGACTTTGAACACTATGATTTATCACTATAGACAGAAACTTTATCTTGCCTTCAGGAGGGAAGTCTAAAATCCTACAGAAGAGTACAGGAAGATACAATCTTCAAGAAGACGGGAGAGAAGAGGAGAAAGGAGAAACCACTTAGCTATGTTCACAAAATATTTCTTTCCAAGGGTGGGGATCCTTTCTTCTAGAAGGTTAGGATTTTTCTGCAAAGCAAACTGAGTTAGGTTACCAGTGAGGTTTCCACCACTGGTTGGTCTTTGTCCCTGGGAAAATGCCAGAAGTGCAGGTTACTCCATGTATAGAGCTCATGACAAACATGTAGTCACCTTCTGAGGCATTTCAACCTTTCCTAAATGGTTCCTGGGGAACATGACTCTAGTATAGTAACAATCCTGAAGTATAGTGTAGGATTTGGGTGGAGGGCTTTGGAAGGAGATAAAGAGTAGTACTATGCAGAGACTGGAAGGAAAGTGATTTAACTTAAAGGGGGAATGACAGAGGAACCTGCGGCCCAGTAGGCTCTCACAAACTGTTTAATATGGAACAACAGGTTAAACAAGACATTATCAGATGTTTAAAAAATTTGTATATTTGTGTGGGGATGGCATGTTTCACTTTCAGGGTGATTGCAAGCAACATGCCCTATGTTTTTACCTTAGAATCTTCCAGAAAAGTAGATAGAGACTTGAAGACTAGACTCAAAATTTCTCAACAGTACCTTGTTCAATACAACTTACTAAGAGGTTTCAAAAAGTGTTCCTGACTAATTCCTTCCTCTGTTTTCAGGGGAGCAGGCTAGAAGTCATGTTTATCTCTCATCAGAAATTAATTCTCTCCAACAAAGTGTCCAGTCACCAGCCTGTGTGCCTAATGCTCACACAAATGCATTCCCCAGCATGGGATGAGCCCAAAGTCTTCCTGAAGAGTACGGGCAGGGATGGAGTATGAAGTGCATGTGCCTGTGTTATTTAGAGGAATGAAACAGCTGTTTGCTTTCTTTTGTTTGTATACAATTAACTCAGTGACCTCCTGTCCCCTCCTCTCTCAAGATCCTGCCCATGTTGGTATAGAAGATTTGAATACTTTAGGGCAGAGTTAACATTGACCGTCCCTAAAGCCCCCTTAATCATGCAGGCTTTTTCTACATAGTCAATCTCACAGCCCCACCCACCCCTACTGACTACAAGTGTCGCAGTTCCATTGCACAGGGTTCAGTCCAATTATCAAAGAATGACCCTTGTTCGCTATCAAGCTACAGGCATATCCTTGAAGTCCCTATTACAGGAATACATATATAGGTATAACCAGAAAACTGTTCTACTCCATTTATTTTATTTGAAGAAATGGGAATCAGAAGGGAAAGAGGAAGAAGAGAGGAGAAAGTGGAGAAAGCAGTTCCCCATCTGATACACAAACTACTTTAAAAGTTAAGGTTAATTTATTCATAATTAATTTATTTACTCATTAATTTAATAAATGCTTATTTTATGCTTTTCATGTGCCAAGCCCTGTGCTAAATTCCACTGATTTTCTTGATCAGTTCCTGCCTTTCTATATCCAGTGACACATTTTTGGAATCTTGGCTACTTAGATAATTTTAAAACCTATGATGGGGCTAATTTAACAGCTCCCCTCAATCTAGACACTTAAATCCAGCATTTGCCTAGGCTCAGAAAGGATCTAGCTTCTGTCAGGGTAGACTTTTTCTACATATGCTTCAGGATCTTAGGTGAACTTTTATTTTATTTTATTTTAAGACAAAGTCTCATTCATTGCCCAGCCTGGAGTGCAGTGGCACAATCTTGGCTCACTGCAACCTCCACCCACTGGGTTCTAAATGATTCTCTTGCCTCAGCCTCCCAAGTAGCTGGGATTACAGGCACCCACCACCATGTCTGGCTAATTTTTGTATTTTTTGTAGAGACAGGGTTTTACCATGTTGGCCAGGCTGGTCTCGAATGCCTAACCTCAAGTGATCCGCCTGCCTTGGCCTCCCAAAGTACTGAGATTACAGGGGTGAGCCACCACGCCCAGCCAGGTGAACTTTTAAACAGTGAGTTCCTCTCCAAATTCTGGGTTTTGTTTTTCTTCTTCTTTAGAGTGTCCAAGTATACAGGAAATGAACAAATTTATGAGACATCATAGGGAAAATATCTTGTATCTTAGGAAATTGATCTGCTAGTTTTTTGGTTCAGAGAAGAGTCATTATTTGAGTTTTAGATTAGCCTGTGTTTTCCTTACACCCTCTACACAGTCAACTCGTGAATCAATGCTCCTGGCAAGAGACCAGCCAGGAGGTGGAAATATCACGAGTCATAACCACAGTGCTGAAGTTAGGTATTTACTCTCTGTGACTGTAATCTCATTTTGCAGCCTATGCAGTAAGGTTTTTAAAATAATTTCTAAAAATGAATTACATTGTAATCAATTGTTAATATAAAATTATGAATGTGTGTTAGGTGTTCTTACTGATACTAACCTTGAAATGTAGGTCATTGTGGTACTAGTGCTTTATAATTGTAGAAATTACAATTGCTATTTTGCATAGGCACACCCTTTTTTTACATGAGGAAGCATTTTAAAAATCAGACTGTAGAATAACAAAATATTTAAAAAGTCAACAAATCTAAAATCTCAAATTATAAATAGGCTCAACTGCCACTAGTGATTAAACCAGAGGTGTTTACTGGGAATTTTGTCTGTTCATCTGCTGATGTCAGCACATGCATTTGGTCCTCTTCCCTTAAATAATGTTCAGTCAGATACTTTTACCTCAACTTTGAGTTCTTGAAGATTGTCAACATGACAAAATAGATGCATTTGTACTAAACACTGTGTAGAATCAACAGCAAATTTTAATACAAGAAAAATATTAGCATAATGGGTTGCCTTTCTTATTACCAAAGTAATTTTAATATTATTATAATAAGGAAAGATTTAAACAATTGATAAAACCATATAACACACTGCAAACAGGAATGACTTTTGTATTTTAGGGGTTTGTGTTTGCCTTTATTAGTGTGTTATATGGAGACTATATTTCTCAATTTTTTCTTCTATAATGTAACTAGTCATGATAACCACCTCTGCTGACAGCAATGAGCAATAAAGGGCGTGGAGATTCAGAATGATTCAGCTTTGATGACCTGAGATATTTCAAGTTCATCCTGGTTTCTTTTTTTTATTGCTTGTTGTTTTTTTCCCCGAACACAAGCTACCTTATTATCTATGCTATGTAACTTTTGTTTCTTGAAACTATCCCAGGCAAAACTGATAGTGAAAACTGTAAGTAACCTTGTAGCCCACAAGAGGAAAATTGTTAAGTAAATTATCATGCTATATCCATTAGGATGTTTTCTACTGCACAGAACAGAAAACTCACCTAAAAAGGGCTTAAGTAATAGGAGATATATTTTCTCACATAACAAGAAGTCTCAAAGTAGGGTCCAGGGATGTGTAATTAATTGGAGTGTCACGATCAACTAGGATCAATTCTTCCTACTTTTCTGTTCTTCCATCTTTAATGTGTATACTGGACTTCCTTTATGGCCACAAAATGGCTGCAACAGCATGAAGCACTAGCTCCACTGCTCCCTCCTGACACACATTCCTTAGGCAGAAAAAGTGATTATCTCTTCCTTGGATCACTTTTAAGGAACTAAGAATCTCTTTCACAAATCTAACCTATAGATTTGCCCTTATATCTTTTTGGTCAGAAGTCTGTCACTTGCCCTTTCCTCAGCCAATCACTGATAAGGGGAATATAATTGTACCATGATTGGCTTAAACTAAATAAAAAATCACTTTTTATGAGTGGAAATGGAGTCAGCCTTTAAGCCTGAAGCCCTTGACTGCCTGAACAAACCTGAGTTCTGTTAGCAGGAAAGAAAAGAGAACTGGCTATTGTTAATATTAGGCAGATGTTTAAAATGAAGTTTCCATTAAACACCTTGTGTTAGGAGATGTTGGTATTAGACAGTATTATTTCAAATATATAAAAAGGCATAGACACTATTATCTCAACTATATAAGACAAGCAAAACCTTTCAAAAACTAAGCAGAAACAAAGAGTAGCAGAAAATATACCAAAATGTTAACAGCAGCTTCATGAGTGACAAACTAAGGGTACATTTTCTTCTCCTTTTAAATTTTCAACTCTTCCACAGTGAACACATGTTACTTTTATAAAGGAAAAGGGTAATAATCTTTATTTTTAAAATCTAAAATAAAGCCTTAATTTGCTCATCTTTGTAATTTTTCATCTTGATTTACTACCTCTGACCAATCTTTGCTTGTCTCCTTTCACACACACTCATATGCCACTTCTAAACCATTCTTCTAATTTAGTTACATCTTTACTTTCTAGTTTATCTCTCTTTATTGATTTCCATTCAGAGCTCCTTTTCCTATCTTTTCTCTAGGTTTCTTCATCCTCGTTCCATACTTTCACCCTTTTTAGAGCTTCGACAATTCTAGCCCAGGGTTCCTCATGTGTGAACATTAGAATTACCCAAGGTACTTATTTCTGTGTCTTCCCTAATCCAGTGGGTGAATTGGAATTTCTGGTGATAAAGACTAAGCACTCTATTTTAAACAAACACTTCAGGTAGTTCTTACGTGTATTAGAGACAGAACTTCTGCGTTAGCCTTTGACACCATCATTCCCTTTATCTTATCCATCAGCCATTTACTATGTGCCTACCATAATAAACATAAAACAAATCTCAACCCCCTTTTCTTTACTTATTTACTCACTGTCCTTGAAGTTGTCAAGTTTTCCTCTACTTTGATGCTTACTGCCCTTCCGTGGTCTTTCCCACGTACTTTTATTTTCTATTGTTGCTGTCCCAAATTTCAATTTTTTCATTAATAGACATGTTTGGCTTTGATATTTTATTTATTCATTCTTCTTTGTTCTCTTGATCTGCTCCCTACCTTAAAAAAGCAGCAGAAGAAAGAGACTATAATAATTGGTTGAAATGGGAAAATCACAGAGTAAAATTAATTTTCTTTCAATTTACTAATGAAAATATTGTCACCAAATGACTTCTTACTTCAGCTTTTTACAAAAAGCATTCATTTGCTGCAGTAATGCTTTATGTATTGTGGATGTGTGCTGGTTTTAGAATCAGAGCTAAACTAAATTGCTTTTAGATTATTTATGTTATCATCACACTAAAATTAGAGCTGGAGGAGGCCATTTTTTGATAGAAAGAGCCATAAACATGAAGGTCAGACATGGATTTAATTTTTTTAAGCTCTGAAACTGTTTATAGACAAGACAGTTAACTTCTCTGAGACTCAGTTTCTCATCTGTACAATGAGAATTTGCACTACACAATTTATAAAGTCCTCTCCAGCTTGTAAGATATATGGTTTTGGGAAAAGAACATTTCCAGAAAAGTATTGATGATTTCACAAAAGTTAGAAAATATCAAGAAAATCAGCATCACCCCTTCGTGTCCCATTGAAAATTTTTATTAACTCAATAAAAATAAATGTGATTTCTACTTGAACACCATATCATATTGCTTTCTTAAAACTTCTTAAAATTTATAAAGACCCTACAGAAGACTGTTAATTTAATTTCTTAAAACTTTCTTAAAATTTTAAAGACCACATGGAAGATTGTTAATTGAAAGTAATATTTTACATTGAAAAGTAAATTTACTTTTTAGATTATAAAAACAATCATACTTATTTTAAAATATTCAAACAGTATATAAATATATAAGGTAAGTTTCTTATTACCTGCTCCCACCCCGACTAATCTGGACAATTACACACAAATAGGATCTACTGTAATACTATTTTTCAACTTGCTTCCCTCGACCCCCACTTAACAATAACAATAAACAATGTATATAAACATTGTATATAAAAAATATATACAATAAACAATAAACAATGTATATAAAAAATAATGTATGTATAAACCAATGCATGTATTTGGTCTGTTTTACCCTACCAGTTAAAACAAATCTGCTGCTAATGTAATAGAAACAATCAAAACAAAACTAAGGACTTTTTAACCTGAGGATTAATTCTTATGCATTAGAATTTAATATGGAGAAATAGGGAAATCATTCTGTTACTGAAATTATTTACAAAATACCATCCTTAACTGACAACCTTTAGTCCCCTATCTTCATAAAGGCAGCTTAGAGTGCCTGAAGGGATTTGAGGGTTCTGCAAGGTGTGTCATATTATAGTTCACATCAGTGCACATTGATGTATCTCCCTGGCAAGAACTGAAAGATACAGTTCTTAAATCCCCTGCTGACCCATTATCCATGGATCATTGACAAGACAGAATGTAATAGCTCCTGTCTTTTTACCAAGGTAAACCTCCCAGTGAAACTGCATTGTTCATGCCCTACATCTTTTATCTAAATAAGAAAATTAATATAGGAGAAAAAACTACATTAAGTAGATAATATAAATACTTTCATATTCTTTATTATATTTTAATATTTATTGACTAAGGAAACATAAGCTGTTTAATTGCAGGGACTGAGACTAAGAAACTTTTCCCATAACCTATCTTTCCAAATAGATCATCTTAAATACAAGGCTAAAGGAATTGCATAAGATCCAGCATTTGGAACACCAAATTAAACTAATAGACATGTTGCCTATTTAAGGACAGCATTAAAAGAGTAGTTCAGTTGGTGTTATGAGTCAGAATTTAACATTTCCCATTATCTTGATCTAAAAAGTCAGTGTTTCTCTACTCTAAAAGTTATTTCGTGAACTGGGTCATAAAGAGTCATAAGCTCTCAGAGGGATTTATTCACAGACCTCGGCAATGTTTACAATGTGGCACTGTGTTTTTGCAACATCACATATTGACAGTGCTGTGTTGTAAATTTCATAATGCGATGACAGGACATGGTCATATTTTTATGTGGTTCTGATCAAGATCCATCTGAAAGCTCCTTATTTTATGTTAGCCTTCTTGACTTCTAAAATAATTATGCCCTATTTCTATCTTTTTAAATCTAGAAAAGGTTAGAAATAGAAAGATGATGCTCTCGTCAACTTGATTAACATTCATTTCCTGCCCAGGGCAAAATAAAAAAAGAAAATGAAAAAATAAATACATAACTTGACCAACCATCTCAGTAAGAATATGGGCAAGTGAATCAGATATTTAGCCTAGACCAGTGAAATTAAAGATACATATCCCTTTAAATCAGTGATTCCACTAGAGAAACTGAAACACATCTGCAGAAAGATACATGGGCAGGAATATTCTCTGAAATATTGTTTGTAATAGAGAAAAACTAAAAAAAAAAAAACAATGTCCCCTAGCATGAGAATGGATAAATAAATCATCAATACTCACATAATAGAACACCATGTAGTAGTTAAAATGACCAGTTTAGCAGTAAATGTATCAGCATGGATTAATCTCAAGCACATAATGTTGTATGGGAAAAAAATAAATTACAGAATGATAAGTACCTATCATTCATGTAAAGTTTGAAGACATGTAGTTCATAAAGCTATAGTGAAAGTATAAGATGTTCTTGGAAATAATAAGCACCAGAGTCTGCATACTGGATACCTTTGGAGAGAAAGAGGAAAGAAATTAGAGATCAGTACACATTGAGGGGGGATTTCAGTTGTATTTATGGTATTTTATTTCTTCATTATATCTGAAGCAAATATAGAAATTAAGACTTGGAAAAGCTGAGTGGTAAATAGAGGGGTGTTTGTCATATTAGTCTCTCTATTCTCCCATATACTTGGAAATTTACATAATAAACTGTTTTCAAAAAAGAATCAGATATTAGAGCTGAAAAGGACTTTAGGAAATATCTAATAATTAGATTTTTAATGAGTAGCTACTCTGTGATATTAGGATTACTTTGGGGATGTTAGGATTACTCTGGTGCATCAGAGGCACAGGGTCTCTACATCCTTGGAGCTTACATTCTACCAGAAAGAGACGAAATTTAAAAATAAACAGAATATTAACATGGACCACACAGAGGATTTTATTTCATTTGAGGATGAAGAAATTGAGGTGCAAAAAAGTCAAGTGATTTTCCCAAGGTACAAGCCAATTCTAGAACTTTGCCTTCCTCTGTCTTTCTGTATACGTCTATTTTCCTCTGGTCTCCCTCTAACCTAATGTTATTCTAATTACTGATGGTGTTAGGCGCAAGCACATTGATAGTTTCTCACTTGTTTTGTAGCCATCTGTTTGGCACAGGTACAAATTTGTCAAATACTAAAACTTAACTAAATAGCTTTAAAATTGTTGAATATTTTGCACGTGACATTAAATTAACACAACCTTCTTATATTAGGTAGGTCAGCATTATCTTTGTTTCATGGGTGAAGAAAGGGATGATTGGGGGAGTAGCAGTGGGGTGAGGTAAATTGCCTAAGGCTCTGTAGGAAATAAGAGTGACAGGTTCTGGATCAGAATTCAGAACTCTGACTTAATCTAATGCAAAATTTGGAGTACCTTTCTTTCTGATCTTCCCTTTAAGGTTAATGTGTCTCACTTCCACACATTCCTGTAAAGCTAACACTCTTGAAAATTCTAAGAAAAGGGCTCTTACCGCTAATACCTTGTCAGATGAATTATTTTTCACCTTCAAAGTTGTGAATTCATTGGTAAACATGTTTAATGTAAACTTTTATGTCCATCTAAGTGTGCAAACTCTTCTCTCCAGATGGTCTCAAAGAATGTTCAGGGAAATCATTTTCCAAGCCGTAACTGTTCTATTCAGAGCTTTGAAGACAGATATCAGGTGAGCTTTTATCGACTGTTGGAAAATAAGGGAGTAGAAGAACAAAATGATTATGGTAACCTAAGCTACCTAGATGGTGTTATGACATTCATTCTACTGACAAAACTCTAGCATTCATAAAGTTTAAAGTAATTATCTTCATTTCTATTTAAATAATTGTTTTAATATTATGATAGCTGAAGGTGATTTTTTCAGCTTCTTCTTCTTCCTGAGTTTATTGAAAAAGAAATGGTCACTTGCAGAAATGAAGCTCTTGTGGGGAAAAATTATTCTGAGCCGAATTTAAATATCCAACATCAGAAGGTACTATGATGTAACACTATTGCTACCCAGGAGTCCATCAGCAGACTGTACCCTGTGTGTCACATACTTCGCTACAAAGTTGATTACAGGTTTATGTTGTAAGTGCACAATATTGACTGGTACAGGATACAGATACTTATTATCCGGAATTACTTATTATCTTCATTTTCCAATGAATTATTTCTTCCCTTAGCTGATGTGTGAAGTTAGGTTTCTAAGGACTTCTTCAGTGTTCTTATTAAGAACATCTGTAAAGAACATCAGAATGAAGTGTTGAATTTCACCCATTTGGATTTCATTAAAGTGTCTATAGTTGTCAAGCATTTAGAAAGTCAAGACACTAAGAGTTTGGGGTTTGACCCAAAGGAAATTGGTCCTCATTTTAAGGCTAAACAGGAGGGATAACAGAGCCAAATTTTTTTAGGGAATAGGAGATTAAAAAAGAAATTATTCCTTTCAGATACATGCCCCTAAAGAATGAAAGCTTAAACAGTCATACTTTGTAACAGTTAAGTTTTTCATCTTGCCAAAACAAAGTGTGGGTTTATTGCAGAAGTTCTTAACCTAGAGTTCATGGACCTTTAGTGGGTCCATAGGCAGACTTCAGAGAGTCCATAAACTTTGTGAAATTGTAGGCAAAATTTCACTTGCATATACACATGTGTGTTTTTCTTCCTCTAGGGAGAGGAAACTAGCTTTCGTCAGATTTTCAGGGACATCTGTGATTCAAAAAAGGTTAAGAAATGGTTTATTTTCTTACTTATTTAAGATTCTTAAAATTTTCAGAGTATCTGAATAAGCAGAGTTTTATATTTCCCTTTTTTATTAAAAACACACAATATATATAAATGTATATGACTTTTAAAACGCAAATAAGATATACTAATTTTTAAATTTTAACAAATGACCAGAATTTCTGGTAATCTGTGAAATCTCAATTATAACTAATTTACCTAAATATACAATCTGATCTAACCAGGTGTAATAAAAATAACCTGACTGGCTATTTAAAATAAACAACATAAAAAGAGTAGTGAAAAGTGAAGATATCTTGTGTTGGTGGTACAAAGTAGTAAAAAAACAAAGCAACTTGAAAGTTTTTTTATTACATGTAATAATAGAAGTTTTCTATTTGGTTAACTAATTATACTCTAATTATAGTAAAGTGTCATGAATTAATTTATATTATGACTCAAATCCACTGAGTAAAAACAGCAGTTTCATTTTATAAAGAACAATAAGAGAAATTCTGCCGTGAAAAGCCACTGGATATTTTAAGTTTTGTAACATTTTAAATGAATACCAAATAATCTGATCATCATTACACTAACTCTAGTTCCATTTAGACTTCGAACATTTGGTAAAATTTAAGATGTCATATTTTAAATTAAAATATAATGTGTTATTTCTTCTCTGCATATGATTTTTTTAAAATGTTGTTTTAACTGGATCCTCCTATAATTACATTTGGTTTTAAAAGTAGATTATCGGCCGGGCGCGGTGGCTCAAGCCTGTAATCCCAGCACTTTGGGAGGCCGAGACGGGCGGATCACGAGGTCAGGAGATCGAGACCATCCTGGCTAACAGGGTGAAACCTCGTCTCTACTAAAAAATACAAAAAACTAGCCGGGCGAGGTGGCGGGCGCCTGTAGTCCCAGCTACTCGGGAGGCTGAGGCAGGAGAATGGCGTGAACCCGGGAGGCGGAGCTTGCAGTGAGCTGAGATCCGGCCACTGTACTCCAGCCCGGGCCACAGAGCGAGACTCTGTCTCAAAATAAATAAATAAATACAAAATAAAAGTAGATTATTTAGTATACATTGAACTAACATTTTTTCAGTGTGGTTAACTTTTTTTCAATGTGGTTTTCCTTGTGAATCACACACTTAGCCTGTAATCAAAAGACAGAATGCAGAAATACAACATGAATCTTTGACTAACAGGCTATCTGCCACTTGTCTTTGTTTTGTATCATAGGACTATATACAGGTTATTTTTTCCCTTTAGCTAAACTTCAGACATGTCTACTTTATCTTTGCTCCTTTTCCAGCAAACCTTCCTTTGCCACCTTCTTGAATTACCTATCCTCTCAGACAGTTCTTTAGCTTATTATATGTAAACCTGGCTTGTTTCCAAATTAACTTGGCTGGTCTCTTAATTTTTCCCATCCTCTCTCAAAAGACCTGAAGTACCCTCTTGATATTTACCAAACCAAACTCAGTATCCAGGCTCCACACTCTCCACCTTCTTCATATACATACTGCATGTCATCAACTTTTCTTATATTATTTTTCAGATGCCTTTATTTTCTCCTCAAGCTTTGTCTTTCTCTTTTTGCCTCAAAATATTTTCATCTGTTCTTAAAAAACATATTTAAATGTAAATATTAGCGCAAAATGGACTGTGGGAGTTGTCAATTTTTGTTTTACAGTTAAGGTCTTTTTTTGTTTTTTAGCATCAAGTTTCTCTCTTACTATTGAAATAAGGTTAGAGCCAGGTGCGGTGGCTCATGCCTGTAATCCCAACACTTTGGAAGGCTAATGCGGGCGGATCATTTGAGGTCAGGAGTTTGAGACCAGCCTGGCCAACACAGTGAAACCCTGTGTCTACTAAAAAAATACAAAAATTAGCTGGTGTGGTAGTGGGTGCCTGTAATCCCAGCTACTCGGGAGGTTGAGGCAGGAGAATTGTGTAAACCTGAGAGACGGAGGTTGCAGTGAGCTAAGATGGCACCACTGCACTCCAGCCTGGGCACTCTGTCGCAAATAAACAAAAAAAAAAGGTTAGAAATTAGTAAAGGTTATGGTATACACATTATATCTTAAAGCTAGTAAGCTATTACAAAAGAACAGAAAGCAATGAAACAGAAAAAAAGAATAAACTACAGGAATTTACATAAGTGTTAGAAAGATATAAACTGCAACATGAAATCTAGATAGTTATAATTATTATAGATACTATTACATGCACTGCTTAACTTTATAAATTCTCTGAAGTCCTCCTATAAACTAATAATTTAATCTCCTCTGCTAACTTGCTGATCCAGATACAAATTATGTAAAAGCTATCTATCTAAATACGAATTATGTAAAAGCTTCTAGCACAATGGTGGCAAATAATAGGTGTCAAATAAATGTTAAAAAACCAAAAAAAAATTAAAGTATAATTGATAGAGTCAAGTTATATATTAGTATAGGGTTTAAAGACTAAAAGAATTAAGCCCATGCCTAAAATAGTCAGGTGCCAATTTACAGTTTTAAAAAAATTCTTATTCTTTGATATTATAAATAATATGTGCTGTTACATGAGTAACACGATTGGAAAACATCAGATTAAAATTCATTTTAGGCCCTTCTTAGAGTACGATTATTAAAGAACAGTTGAAAATCGGTTTTGTGGCTGGGCGCAGTGGCTCACACCTGTAATCCCAGCACTTTAGGAGGCCGAGGCGGGCAGACCACGAGGTCAGGAGATGGAGACCATCCTGGCGAACACGGTGAAACCCATCTCTACGAAAAACACAAAAAATTAGTTGGGCGTGGTCGCGGGCACCTGTAGTCCCAGCTACTCGGGAGGCTGATGCAGAATGGTGTGAACCTGGGAGGCAGAGCTTGCAGTGAGCTGAGATGGTGCCACTGCACTCCAGCCTGGGCGACAGAGAGAAACTCCGACTCAAATAAGTAAATAAATAAATAAATAAATAAATAAAATTGGTTTTGTGGGGTTTAGTGGAGTAAAATGATGATTCCCAATCAGCTTTCTACTTATTATAGGAATCTCACAATTTGGGTGACCAAGGAATATTCATTCCAATATAATTCTTCCTTTTGTAAACAGAGAACAACTTTTACATTTTCTGTTAAAAATGTAAAATGGTGCATATTTAGTTCAAGATGTTTATATTGCTCAAAAGGTGTTTTGTTTTGTTTTTTCTACTTTTCATCTTCTCCTTCCTCTCAGGTCTTCAGAACCAATGAAGAAGAAACCATTACTTATCAAAGAAGGTGAGGTACAGAGCTGAGGGGTCACAGGTTTGCTAGTCAGAACAGCTAGCATATTTTTCAATTTGTAATCTTTATTATGTTTCAAGAATAGCAATGTCTTTGAATTGGAAGGAACTTTAGAAATGTCTTTGTACATCCCTTATACAGTATTATTAAAGGTAGGAGCACTTACTATTTTATGAAATCGTAGGTACCATTAACTCTGAATGCTAGAAAAGTCTTAAGTTCAATCAAAAATCCACCTCATTGCACCTTCCAATGATTGGTCCCAATCCTGCCCTGTATTTTCTCTAAGCTGTAAACTTGGGGGAAGGGGAGAATTCCTCTTTTATAAACAGATGAAAAGATGTTTGAGCTGGACTTTGTAAAATGTTTAGAATTTTTAGGGAGTGGTGTCACCACACCACCAGGTCCTCCGAAAAATACATTGCATATTCCTTCTTTACGCAGATTCTAGAATAGGAAGTTTTTGTCTCTATCATCCAAATATGCCAAGGAATTTAGCAAATTTTCAGTCTTTCTGGGTTAGCACACCTTATGGGAGGAAAAAGAAGGAACTAGAAGTTTCATGGTTTTATTTCCTTCTCTGATGGTGTGGTAGGAAGGAAGATTAACGGGTTTGATCTGAAGCCTTACTGGTTATGAATCTCTTAGATCCCTGGCCCAGATTAACTGAATGATCCCAGCATTGAGCATACAGGTTGTCAAGGGTACTTGTATCACACTGATTTGCCTAATAACCCTAATCTGATTGCAACCTCCTCCAACTGTAATTAGGAGGTTCCATTGTCCTTTTCTTGCAAGTTCTAACACGTTATGTTCCCATCATGATTCGAAAGGGCCTAAGCTGCATGATAATATCTCAAGCTGCCAAAGGCCACAGCTTCTTTATTAAAAAAAAACAAAAAACAAAAAAACAAAAAAACGATTACAGATCATGCCGCAGGACTCAGGACTCTTGGTGACTGTCTCTGGCTTGGCACATCCTCATCTATTTATTCATCCAAATAGTAACTTCAAAAAAAGTTAAAAAAAAAAGAGTCACCCTGGTAACAAGACTGAGATAATGTATATCAGCTTTGATCACATGCTCTGAGGTTTGGGAAAATGAATTATTATAAACTGGGTGTCATCCTCGGCTCTTCCCTGGAAACACTTTTCTTCAATGTTGCTTTTGATCATATTTTAAAGTTGTAATTAAGGATTCCTTTCCTCTAGTCATGTTTGAGTTAAAACCTTATGGAAGCAATCCAGTGGAATTATATAGCTATGGTTTGACTCACAGGGGCTCTTGGTAATGATTAAGTTTGCCTGGACAGAAGGATATGGAATAGATGTTTGCCTAGTGGGTGTGTCAACAAAGGGGGGTGTCCTTTTTTTTTTTAATTTTTCTACAAGCTGGTGTCCTACAAAGAACCCTAGGACATATCTGTAACTAGGAAATTCTTTGATTGAATATATATATATATATGTATATGAATATATACACATATGCATACGTATAATACTACATATTACTGCAATTGTATACATATATACTTATATATAAGTATATATATCCCAATACTTATCATTCATTTGATAGCCATTCAACAAATATTTGAGTATCTCAGTGTGTTGGGCGTTGTGTTGATTTATTATAAGAGACAAATAAAGAAAAACATCACTAAAGAAATAAATATACTATGATCTGGGTATGTGTAGGCTTCTATGGACATATGTAGAACGTTCCCCTGTCAGTGAGGGTTGAAGAGAGGTGATAAGGAAGACTCACTGGAGAAGGTAAATGTGGCTTCAATGGTGAGAGAACATTCAGGTGACTTTCTCTGAATGAAGTATGCTCTCCTGGTAATGATCACAGTAATGGCAAATAGCAGGGTTTTTTAAAAGCATAATCCATGACACAAAAGTCTTTTTAGACACTCTGAGAAAAAGGAATTTTGTAGTCAAATACATCTGAAACTTAACAATGTATGCTAACAACTTATGTCTCTGAGAAGTCTGGCAGTAAAGAAATCTGATTAACCCAGTATAACCCAGCATTTCCCATACTACCCTGACCATAACTATCCTTTATTGTTGTTGGGGGGAGACCTGGGGGAAGACCTATTGCCATCCTGAAGGATGCCATTAAAATTCTTTTTTTTCTTTTCTTTTTTTTTTTGTTTTTTGAGATGGAGTCTCACTGTCACCAGGCTGGAGTGCAGTGGCATGACCTCGGCTCACTGCAACCTCCGCCTCCCAGGTTCAAGCGATTCTCCTGCCTCAGCCTCCCGAGGAGCTGGGACTACAGGCACCCGCCACCATGCCCAGCTAATTTTTGTATTTTCAGTAGAGACGGGGTTTCACCATGTTGGCCAGGGTGGTCTTGATCTCTTGACCTTGTGATCCACCCGCCTACGCCTCCCAAAGTGCTGGGATTACAGGCGTGAGCCACTGCATCCGGCCCACCCTTAAAATTCTTAACCTCAGGAGGATAATTCCCATGAAAAATGGATGCTATGGGTCAATTAAATAAAATCAAACAACACATTTTATCTTGTCCATGTTTTACAGGTGACTAAAATAATGGTTAATGAGGATAGCTTTTATAATGGGAAAATAGGCCATGACTTGGAGTCTCTAGCTTGCTGAAGCTGTGTTCCTAACTCTCAAAAAATCTGCATAGGATCCTCACCTTAGAGGTGAACACACTAAAGCCCTAGGGCAGAATATGTCTCTACATTCCTTGAAACAGGTGTGAAGAAAAAAATTGAAGAACTGCCATCATGAATTGTACTAAAGCCATGATCAAAAGTCTCTATACTTTGAAATATCTAATCATATTAGAGGATTAAAAACACATGAGTGAACACTAACCAATTATTTATTCATTTCCATATCTACTTATACCTTTTAATTTTGATAACATAAATACTGTGGGTTTTTTTTTTCTCAATTATACCAACAGAATCTTTCTCCTGCCTTCAGTCTGAGAGGTTCCTTTTGCTATAGTACCTTGTTGTGTGCATCTGTTTCAGTAAAAGAAGACCTAAGGGTCGTGATCAAGAAAAATTCAGATGAGAAGTCTTATCTTTTCTAGGAATAATGAAAAGTGTATAACCTTTATTTGAATGTTACACTTATTTTGTGTTCTAAGGCTCTACTCTTGAGGCCATATAAAAAGGCCATACCCTTAGAGATAGACATGACCTTTTCTGAAGAACGTGCATATTCTCTGTATCACTTGTCTGGGAGGGGCAGGTCCTCTGACAGGTGATAGAATCTTGGAAGATGGGATTTGGTCTTAAGCAAAAACTGCTGACTTCCTCTGGAATCATGTTCTTGCTGGACTTTCAGGTAAATGGATTCTGTGAGGATGCTCTCTGGTGGTATGGGAAAGATGGTTTCTCCCAGGGGCTAGTTAAGAAGGCAGTACCCTTGCAGGGGATCCTAAAAATGAAGTGATAAACTTTCAGATTATCTAGCTTTATGTTTCTCTATGTTCATTCTCATCTGGCTATGCCCAAACCTTGAGTAAAGGCTGATTATTATACTTTTGTCTGGCTTAGGTCTTAGTTGTGCATTAAGCACCATGAGAATTTGGAGTTCATGTTTGGGCCAAAGGGCTAAAGAATAGGTGGTAGAACTCAAGTTAACATAGAGATATGTGGTTATGGTTATTACTAAGGATAATACCCATCATTTACATAATTTGTGCCCAGCATTTTATTATGCTATCTCATCTAATCTTCACAAGAAGTATTTGGTTACATCCTATAGCTATTGAGAGGTGGAATTTGAACCGAGGTTTCATCTGACTCCACAGGCTGAACATACTCTAGTCAAGTTACATAACTTCTCATACCTTAAGTTTTTTATTTGAAAATATCTACCTTCTAGAGTTGCTGTAAGGATTCCATGACGTAATGTATATAAAGATTCTGGGCCATTAACTAGAAGATAATAGGTATCTCCCAAATAGTGCTTATCCTTATGTTTTCCTTCTGCCTTTCTGGCCATTCCTTCTTAATATCCTTCAAGGGTTCCTTTTCCTCTGATGACCTGTTAAATTGGTGTTCCCTAAGTTTGTTCTTCAAATGAACACTCTCCTTGAGTGACTTCATCCAAACCCAGGGCTTCAGCTACTGTTTTTATGCTAGTGACTTCTAAATCTGAACCTCCAGGCCAGATCACTGCTGATATTTCTGTTGGATGTCTCACAGACATGTGAACTCACTAAGTCCCAAACAGCACATCTTTCTGTTTCACTCCTGGCCTGTCTCTCAGCAAATGGCATCACTGAATCTCTAGATACCTAAGCCAAGGTCTGGGAATCTTCGTCTACTCATTCTCAGTCATCCCTTACACTCAATTAGTCATCAGGTTATCTTAAGTCTCCCTTCTTATCATTTGTATCAGTCCCTCCCTCTCTCCCTATCCTCCCTCAATTTCAATTCCACAGCCACTATCACTGCCTAAATTCAAACTCATCACTTCTATCAGGCATTACTGCAATAGTCTCCTAACTTCTTTTCCTCCAATTTACCCAACCTTCCTATCTGTCCTCAATATTACTGTCAAAATGATCTTTCTAAAAAGCAAATCCATATTATGCATTTTCACTTAAAACTCTTTCAAGAACTTCCCATAGCTTTCAGGATAAAGTTCAAATTCAACTCACTAAGCCCTTCAGGATATAGCTGCTTCCTGCCTCTTTAGCTGTTATTTCCTACTAATTCTGTATTTTTTCATTTGCACCATTTGTTTTGGCTTTGAAGGATTACTTGAACTTCTCCAAAGGAAGCTATCTCTAGCCTTGGGGCTTCAGGCATGTCCTTGGGTGCCTACACATCCCCTTAACTCCAAAATCCCCCATCAACTCTTTACTTAAAGCTCAGCTCAAGGGCATTCCTCTGGACAGTTTTCCTTGATGTTGACTCTGGTGTTTCTGTTTAATACTCTCATGACTCCTGTGTATTGCTATATAACAGCACTTTTCATACTACATATGTCTGTCACTAGTTTGTAAACTGGACCCCAAAGTTTATTCCACATTGTGTCCCCAGCACATAATCCCTAGTGCCTAGCTCATAACCAATGCAGACTGCTGGTTAATGAAGGAGTGAATTCAGGAAGAGAGTTTTAACCCTTGGCTATGTTGTATGTGAACCTAAGAAGCTGGCTGGGCATGGTGGCTCATGCCTGTAATCCCAGCACTTTGGGAAGCCGAGGCGGGCAGATCACTTGAGGTCAAGAGTTCGAGACCAGCCTGGCCAACACGGCGAAACCCCGTCTCTACTAAAATACAAAAAAATTAGCTGGGCATGGTGGTGGACACCTGTAATCCCAGCTACTTGGAGGCTGAGGCAGAAGAATCATTTGAACCCGGGAAGCAGAGGTTGCAGTGAGCTGAGATCGCACCATTGCATTCCAGCCTGGGCGACAGAGTCTGTCTCAAAATTAAATAATTAAATAATCTGTTGCTTACGCAGCCACCTTCATCAATGATCCTAGATTTCTGGCTAACTTGCTGTCCTCCATTAGCACTCGCTGCTTCACCTTGCACTACTGTTATAAAAGATGGCTTCTTTTCTTTAATCACATGAACCAACTTCTGCTAGCTTCTAGCTTTCCTTCTGTAGCTTCCTCACTTCTCTCAGCCTTCACAGAATTGCAGAGTTAGGGCCTTGTTCTGGATTAGGCACTGGCTTAAGGGAACGCTGTGGCTGGTTTGATCTTCTATCCAGACCACTCCAACTTTCTCCTTATCAGCAATACGGCTGTTTCGCTTTCTTATCATTTGTGCTTTCACTAGAGCAGCGCTTTTAATTTCCTCCAATAACTTTTCCTTTGCATGCACAATTTCGCTAACCGTTTAGCACAAGAGGCCTAGCTTTTGGCCTGTCTCAGCTTTCAACATGCCTTCCTCATTCAGCTTAATTGTTGCTAGCTTTTGATCTAAAGTGAGAGACATGCAACTCTTTTACTTGAACACTCTGAAGTCATTGTGGGGGTTATCAATTGGCCTCAATTCAATGTTGTTGTGTCTCAGGGAGTAGGGAGGCCAAAGAGAGAGGGGGAAACGGCCAGTCGGTGGAGCAGACACATGCATTTATGGATTAAGTTTGCTGTTTTAGATGGGTGCAGGGTGAGACGCCTCAAAGCCATTCTTTTTATCATTAATTTTGCCAGACGCTTGTCTGTTAGCTTTTTTAAGAACTATTTTGGGTTTTAATTTTCATTACTGTATCTTTATTTCATTTCTGTACCTCTTTACTTTTTTTTTTTTTTT
>NW_016803103.1:651797-654027 GCF_001698545.2 Rhinopithecus bieti
CATACTACATATGTCTGTCACTAGTTTGTAAACTGGACCCCAAAGTTTATTCCACATTGTGTCCCCAGCACATAATCCCTAGTGCCTAGCTCATAACCAATGCAGACTGCTGGTTAATGAAGGAGTGAATTCAGGAAGAGAGTTTTTAACCCTTGGCTATGTTGTATGTGAACCTAAGAAGCTGGCTGGGCATGGTGGCTCATGCCTGTAATCCCAGCACTTTGGGAAGCCGAGGCGGGCAGATCACTTGAGGTCAAGAGTTCGAGACCAGCCTGGCCAACACGGCGAAACCCCGTCTCTACTAAAAATACAAAAAAATTAGCTGGGCATGGTGGTGGACACCTGTAATCCCAGCTACTTGGAGGCTGAGGCAGAAGAATCATTTGAACCCGGGAAGCAGAGGTTGCAGTGAGCTGAGATCGCACCATTGCATTCCAGCCTGGGCGACAGAGTCTGTCTCAAAAAAAAAAAAAAAAAAAAAAAGGGAAGCTAAGGGAAAGGTAGGGACTTTGAGTTAAGGTGGCACATAACTGGAGATTCCTTAAGCCTCATTCCTCCTACAGTCCTTTCTTTTCCACTTTACTTATGGCCAGGTTCCACCCCTCACCCTAGGAACATGAAGACACAACAGGTTTTAGATACACTCTATGGAACAGACAATTAAGACCCTGAGTATTTCATTTGCTAGGCTAGGGAGATAATAAGATAGTCTGATTGGGACCTATCAATGCAATACACATCCTGCCCTCTACAAACTTGAGATTCAATATTCCTGTGAAAACCTGAACCAGAGGCTGAGCTCTAAAGGGATCTGTTTGGTTTTCACTGGAGAAACTGGATACATTTTTATGACTTTAGTCGATCTCTTCACTTTCTGTTTTTCCATTTTTTTTCCGATCTTTCTGGATGTTTTCACCTTTTGAAGCTGTTTCCTACCTCTTTCCGAAAGTAATAGAGAGAAAAGGGGTTAAAAAGAAGAAAAAGCAAAACCAACGAATTCATACGTTAATCGAATTTTAAAAAAGCTTTTTTGTTGGGGAGAGTCTCTGAGTTGGAAAATACCTTAGGAATCATAGAGCTTACCCAATAACTTTAGTTGGTAAATAATGAAATGAAGGGAAAGAGGTTACTGACTTGCCCAAAACCACTTAAGCAGCTGAAAGCAAGAGTATTTTGGCTCTAAATCCTCCAAGTTCGTCCTCACAATCTTTTCCTTGGGAGACTGTCTATACTTGTGCCCACAGCTAATGCATTCTCTCTATGCAAGCCCAGGTAATTGGCAAACGTATATTTATTATATCTAATATGGCTGATATATAATTTTAAAAAAACATATGAGCTTACCACACTAAGAAAAGAGGCCACATTGTCGATGCCCAGGGCTCAGATTCGGTTCTCTATATTTTGCCCCTGGGAGAGTAAGAAAGGTTGCCAAAGGACCTCAGGCTCTCGGACACCAGGAGCCTCAGGCTGCACGGAACCACTGCTCCTCTAGGGCTTGGAGGGAAAGCCAGGGCCGCGCCTGAGGTGGACAGCAGATGGCCTGAGCAACCTGGAGGCGCGCGCTTCAGTGCCTTCCAGGAATTGGTTAGGAGTAGCCTGCTGAGAGCCGCGCTGGCCTCACTTTCCGGCGCCGGCTCATAGCTTAGGGGCCACAGATTTGGGACTCGGGCGGGGGTCTCGGCATGTGACCAGTGGGCCTGGGTGTTTGCCTGCGTCCCGCCGCCGCGGCCTAGGCGGCCAGCCAGACAGGCCGTGGCCGCTGCTTGCGCTCCCTGCTCGCGCCAGGGCATTTTACGAGCCTCGACCGCTGCCCCCAGGTGCTCACAGTCCCGCGTGCAGCCTGTAAGAGGCACCGCGGCCCAGCCTCTGAATCTCCGGGAGAAAGAACAGGCTTGTCTGAGAACCAATGTAGAAATCTCTCCGGTTTCATCGACGGCCAGCGAGGACCTTCGACTTGACCAAAGGAGGAAAACGTCTTCGTGTGGAGATCGATTTCCTTTCGAGAGTTTATTCTATACTTGTGCAGCGTCCTTTGTGTAGTAGAAACTGTTTTGCACTGTGAGTAAAAAAGATGAAGTTAAGGCCGGGCGCGGTGGCTCAAGCCTGTAATCCCAGCACTTTGGGAGGCCAAGACGGGCGGATCACGAGGTCAGCAGATCAAGACCATCCTGGCTAACACGGTGAAACCCCGTCTCTACTAAAAAATACAAAAAACTAGCCGGGCGAG
>NW_016803103.1:654338-672336 GCF_001698545.2 Rhinopithecus bieti
AAAAAAAAAAAAAAAAAAAAAGATGAAGTTAGCCTTATGTCAGGGGGCTGGGCGGAGGCAGCTTATTTTCACATAAACTAAGAAACAGGTTAAAAGACAGTGAGGGGCCGGGCACGGTGGTTCACGCCTGTAATCCCAGCACTTTGGGAGGCTGAGGCGGGCGGATCACTTGAGGTCCGGAGTTTGAGACCAGCCTGGCCAACATGGCGAAACCCCGTCTCTACTAAAAATACAAAAATTAGCTGGGCGTGGTGGCACATGCCTGTAATCCCAGCTACTCCGGAGGCTGAGGTGGGAGGATCGCCAGAGCCTGGGAGGCGGAGGTTGCAGTTAGCCGAGATCGCGCCACTGCACTCCAGCCTGGGCGAGCAACAGACCCTGTCTCAAAAACATACAAACAAACAACAACAACAAAAAAAAGTGAGCGCTCAAACCTGAGTAGGGTGCCTGGGGGCAAGCAAGCGAGAGGGAGTGAGATTAAGTGGAAAAAAGCGCGAAAGGGGAGGGTTAGAGACGTGAGAGGGGAGCGGATGGAAGGAGAAGGAAGCGGAGGGCGAGGAGATGTGGGGCGGGAAGGGAGGGAAAGAGAGGAGGGCTGGAAGGCGGAGAACTGGGCCGGGTGCTGGTCGGTGGGGGCAGCACCAAGCCGGGAAGATCCGGGCGGGAGAAGGGCTGAAGTCGGCGGTGATGGAGAAGGCGGAGAGAGGCCTAGGTCTAGTTCTTGTCCACGAGGCCTCTCCACGTGGCCGACTTCCTTTAGAGAAGTCCCACAAGCCCTAAGCCCTCACAGCCTCGCCCACGACACCCTGCCCACCCCTACTCTGGCAGTCCCGAGACCCTGGGCGTGCGCTTCCCGCCCCCCGAGGGCCAAGGCCCGACGGACGCCAGGCCGCAGCCCGACGCCGGCGGCCTCCCCCTCACCCAGCGAGGCACGCGCGTCCCCAGGACCCCCGGTGCAGGGGCCCGTAACCCCTGCCGCCGACGCCGCGGGGAAAGGAAGCTTCTGCGGCTACAGATGGCGCAAGGCCCAGGTCGCAGAGAAGCCCTATCCAACTCTGCGGAATGGTCCTGGGAGAAAGGGCCCGGGAGCTGCTTCTCCGAGAGTCGGTGAACGCTCCGTTGAGCCACGTCTGTGGATAAGCGCACTGGGGGATTAAACCGCAGTGTGACCGCCAGTGTCCCCAGGGAGGTTGCGGAAAAGTAGAGGCAATGAGACCCGAGCAGAAATATGGACTTTTCGCGGCAGTCCGCACGGAAGCAGCTGGGGAGCATCCAGCTCGGCCCTCCCTACAGGCAGGCCCAGGGTCGGGACATGGAGGGAAGGCTAGGCGCGCGCAGCAAGGCCAGGGGCGCGGCGCTGGGCTCGGCCGGCAGGAGTGCTCGGACCGCGGAGCGAGCTCGGTGAGGCTTCGGTGTGGATTGGGTAGAAGCGGCCCTGGGCGACGGGCCTGACGTCGGTGGGCGCAGTTGAGGCCACTGGATCCCGGAACCGCACCCGAGATGGAGGGGTGGCGGTGCCACACGGGATAACCAAGGGGGCGAACGGGAGTTTCGGGCCCCCGTTCCCTCTCTGGGTGGAGGCCAGGTCGCCGGGCCCGAGGTCGGGCGCGAAGGCCACTCGCGTTTTCCCGCCTTCCGCGAGCAACCCAGGGGACCTGCGGGAGGAGGGGAGGGTCCCGGGAGTCCGCCCTTCCCTTCGCCTTGGGGACCGGCAGGAGGCGCTGCGCGGACGAATTAAAAGAAAAGGAAAATCTCGTAGGGGAGGTGTTTCCGCATCCTGCTTTTGGACGCTACTCTTAGGTGAAGTGACCCTATTCAGACCTTAGGGGCCTTAGGGTCTCCTTCACCGCCTCCCTCCCCTCTTAAAAATGAGTGTGTGTGTGTGTGTGTAAAATTTAAAATTTTCGATTTGCTGACATAGGCACTTAAAGGAAGGGTGTAAGGCAGACATTGTAATCCTTGACTGTGAAGGGCTCGCCTGTCATTGCCATTTTTTGAAGATCCTAAGGTTTTATAAACACTGCCTTATAAGACAGACACATTCGTAAAGTTTGCTTCTAATTCTTTTGTTGAAATAAAGATTCATATAAGAGGACTATTTCTGCTTATTTCTGAGAGAAGATCCCATTATCAGTAACAGGAACAAGGTAAAGTACCTGTACTTCCAACATGTAATTGGAATTCCAGTGTATTTAATATATTATAGTATACTTAGAGCATTTATCATATTCTAATTGTGTAACAGTTATTTGTGTACATGTTTTATTTTGTCTTCTAGACTGTAAGCTTCTTGTGGGCAGATACGCTTTGTCTAACACAGTACAAGGCATTGAGTGAATAAAACCAAAACTGTCTACATTTACTATCCAATATGAATTCATATAACTTGCTTATGTATTTTATAATAAAACGTATAAGTAAATATAAATTTGCCCTAGATGAATAACTTATACACTCAATGTTGTTCATAATCATCTTCATTAGGAGAAAACTAATTTTTTGCTTCATGATGTAAAATTCAGCATTTGGCATTATATTTACTGCAACTGTTAACATCAACCTTATATAGAGCAAAAGTTATAGGGATTTTCAGTATAACCTTTTATGACTAACAATTTATTCACCAAATTACAAGTACTTCTCCAGGCTATAAAGAGCAGAAATGTATGTTATAACAAGACTGTTGCATGTATTTTTCAAGAACTGATTAACATTTGGTTATTACATTTATTTTTTAACTCTATAACGAAATTAGCAATGTAATGGCAAGATTTTAAAAAATCAAGTCATCAGCAGTTTTTTTTAACCACTAGAAAATCATTTGAGGCAAAAGGAGTTTTTTTTTTTTTTTTTTTCCAGCTTCATTTATTCTGCTTCCAAAGTTGGTAATGATTTGGTCTTAGTGGAAAATTGTTGCTTTTCACACCAGTCATTTTATATATATCCTACTCACAGAAGTGTACCAGGGAGAGATACATATATATATTTGTTGACTGAAATTTATTCTATACCCCTGTAGAATGGGCACTACATATGGGCTCTTTGGAATAATATTCAGTAGTAAGTTCGTTGGGACATTTGATTCGTATCATTTTTTTTTTTTTTTGAGACAGGATCTTGCTGTGTTGTTGCCTAGACTGGAGTGCAGTGGCATAATCACTGCTCACTGTAACCTTGATCTCCTGGATTTAAGTGGTCTTCCCACCTCAGCCTCCTGAGTAGCTAGCACCATAGGCGTGTGTCGCCATGCCTGGCTAATTAAAAAAATTTTTTTTGTAGAGACAGGATCTCACTATGTTACCAGGCTGGTCTAGAATTCCTGGGTTCCAGTGATCCTCCCACCTCAGCCTCCCAAAGTGCTGGGATTACAGGGGTGAGCCATGGTGTCCGGCTTTCATTCTTACATTTAATTCAATTAACTATAATTGAATTGTGACTCTGCTGTGCAACTGGAGTAACCAGCAACCAGTAATATCTTGATTTCAAATTGCATAGAAGACTTGGTGTCCCTGAACCAAATGAATGGATTTGGAGCTAGAGAATGCAGAAACAAGGTTGTGATGTAGTTTTGAAGTGACAGTTGTGTGGGGAGAGATGATGTTTCTAGTCTAAGATTTAATATATAAAAGTACAAAATGTGTGTCTTTAAAAACCAATACTGTGATAGATTTATAGCTAAAATAGCTCTGCTTTCTTTGAAAAAAACCTATGCAACTTGAAATTTAAAGTTGTAATCCTAGAATGTCTTTTTTGGTTTGTTCAGCTAAATCAAAGCAACTTTTAAAAGTTTATTTCCTTAAACTTTGAAATGCAATATATTTTGGCCAGGTGACTTGAAATAGAAAGCAGATAAAGATGACTTACTGGTTAGTAAAATACCAGTCTGAAACAGACAGCTTACTTTTTTCCCCCTCATTTCCCCTGGACCAGCTGTTTATGTTTAACCTTCATTTACTACTTCAAGAGCCATATTTACACTTCTGCAGCAACACTTTATCCATATGTTCCTTGGCCTTATACATTATATAAGGCTGTTTTAGGGCAACTTCCTAATCATCTCATTTAAGAAAATGTCACACTCACCTCAAATAACCTTATAGAAGATGTCAGATGATATCCCTGCTAAAATAACCCCATAGAAGAGTCATCTGATATTACTTATAGGCTTCCTTTCATTTTTACCAGTAATAGTCTTGGCCAGGTTTTTCTTCCTATTTGGAGAGCTAGGATGTTTTCTTTTTTCAATTGATAGAAAAAAAATTCTTCTAAAAATACTTCATAATTCACTGTAATCAGATGATGAATTTAGCTTTTGTCTTAGTCCATTTTCTGTTTTTATAACATAATACCACAGGCTGAGTAATTTATAAGGAAAAGAAATTTATTTATTATAGCTGTGGAGGCTAGGAAGTCCAAGGCCGTGGGGCCTACATCTGGTGAGGGCCTTTATGCTGCATCATCCCATGATGGAAGGTGGAAAGTGTGAGAGTGCAAAAGAGAACCGCTCCCCAAAGACTTCCTTTTAAAAGGCATTAAATCCATGCATGAGGGCAGAGCCTTCGTGGCTTAATCACGTCTTACAGGCCCCACCACTCAATGCTGTTATATTGGCAATTAAATTTCAACATGAGTTTTGGAGGGGATAAACATTCAAATCATAGCAGTTTACCCTTAGCACCTCAAAACTCATTCCTTCTCATATGCAAAGTACATTCATTCTATCCCAATACCCTCAAAAGTCCCAACTTGTTGCAGCATCAACTCAGAAGCCCAAGTTCTCATGTAAATCAGATATGGGTGAAAGTCAAGCCATGATTCATCCTGAGGTACATTGTCTTCACCTATGAACCTGTGAAATCAAAACAGGATATCTAATTCCAAACTACAAGGTGGAACAGGCAGAGTATAGACATTCCCATTCCAAAATGGAAGAATAGCAAGAAGGAAGGGATAACTGGTCTCAAGTAAGTCCAAAACCCAATAGGGAAAACAACATTGAATCTTAAACTGGAGAATAACCTCGCTTGACTCTATGTCCTGTATTCTGGATACACTAGGGTGGGTATTGGGCCTTCAAGACCTCAGGCAGCATTACCATGATGACTTTGCTGGGCTCAGACACCCAGCAGCTCTTACAGACTTGAGTCTTATGCTTCCAGCTTTCCCAGGCTAGAGGTGGACCTACAGTTCTGAGGTCTTAAGGACTGCTACACTCCTATGGCTGCAGTAAGCATTGCCCTAGTGGGTACTCTGCAGCAGCTCTACCTCTGCTACAAGTTTCTGCCTGGGCTCCCAGGCTGTCTGCTACATCCTTTGAAGTCTAGGTGGAGGTAGCCATGTCCCCACAGCTCTTGCATTCTGCTAGCCTGCAGACTTAACACCCCATGGATGCTGACAAGGCTTACAACTTGCACCTACTGGAGTGGTGGCCAGAGCCACACTGGGCCTGCTTGAACCACAGCTGGGGTGGTCAAAGAGTACTGTGCTAGATTGTAGGGAGCAGAGTCCCTAGCTGCCCTGGAGCAGTGAACCCTGGGCCCATCCCCGTAGCCATTCTGATCTCTAGAGATCTAGGCCTGTGATGGGAGGGGCAGCCTTAAGGATCTTTGAAGTGCCTTCGGGGGTCTCTCTACCATTTTCTTGATGAATACTACCTAGTTTTCTTCTAGCCATAGTAATCTCTTTAGCAAACAGTCCTTGGCCAAACCTTTAGTATTCTCTCCCAAACGCACTTTAAAATTTTTATTTTATTTTATTTCACCTTACTATTATCTTTTTGAGACAGAGTCTTGCTCTGTTACCCAGGATGGAGTGCAGTGGTATGATCTGGCTCACCGCAGCCTCTGCCTCCCAGTTTCAAGCAATTCTTGAGCCTCAGCCTCCTGAGTAGGTGGCATTACAGGCGCACGCCTCACGCCTGGCTAATTTTTGTATTTTTAGTAGAGATGGGGTTTCACCATGTTGGCCAGGCTGCTCTCAAACTCCTGACCTCAAGTGATCCACCCGCCTCAGCCTCCCAAAGTGCTGGGATTACAGGCATGAGCCACTGTGCCTGTAAAAACACACTTTTTTATTCTTAACATGGCCAAGCTGTGAACTATCCAAATCTTTCACTCAGTTTCTCTTTTAATTACAAATTCCATCTTTAAGTCATTTATTTCCTCTCACATCTTACTCTATGTGGTTAAAAGTAGTCATGCAGAAGACTGACTGTTTTGCTGCTTAGATATTTCTTTTCCTAGATACCCTAGTTCATTGCTTTTAAATAAGGCCTTCCATAAAGCTCTTGGGCATGGACACTATTCGGCCAAGCTCTTTGTAACTGTATAACAAGAATGGCCTTTACTTGAGTTTCCAATACCTTGTTCCTCATTTCCATCTGGGACCTCATCAGAATGGCCTTTACTGTCCATATCGTGACCACTTGAGTAATCTCCAAGCATTTCACACTTTCCCTATAGCTCTTTTCTTCTTCTTCGTCCTTACCAGAATTACCCTTAATGCTTCATTCATGACAATCTAGCCATTTTCCACCCTGTTCCTTTAAATTCTTCCAACCTCTACCTGTTACTCAGTTCCAAAGCCACTTTCACATTTTCGGGTATTTGTTTTAGTAACAGTCTCACTTCTTGGTACCAGTTTTCTATCTTAATCTGTTTTGTGTTGCTGCAACAGAATGCCACAGGCTGGATATAAAGAAAATAAATTTATTTCTCGTACCTCTGGAGGCTGGGAAGTCCAAGGTCAAGGGGCTCACATGTGGTGAGAGTCTTCATGTCATGCCATCCCATGATGGAAGTGGAAGGGCAAGAGAATGTGTGAGAGCAAAGGAGACCTTCTTCTGAAAGCCTTTTAAAAACAAAGTATTAAACTCCTCCATGAGGGCAGAACTCTTACGGCCTAATCACCTCTTAATAGCCCCACCTCCTAATACCTTTACAATGGCAATTAAATTTCAACAGTTTTGGAAGGGATAAACATTCAAATCACAGCAGCTTCCTAAAGAGGATTATAATGAAAAGAAAATTTTTCTTTGTTATAATTAATTGTCTTAAATAAAACAAATTATTATTATTATTTGGTTCATAAATCCATACTAGAACATTACTGCTTTAAGCCTTTGTAGAGAATACCATAGGAAACAACAGAATAGACTTTACTTTTTGTCCGATAACTTGCTTATTATTGCTGCTTTTTTATGTTCCAGAAACTTAAAGAACTGACAAATAAGGCTTAGGAAGTGTTTTTATGGGCAAATCATGTGATTATATTGACTTACTTGGCTACTTAAAGGTAGTTATACATATTTATTGGAAAAAAGTCAGGTCACTGAATTTTCAAATTGCTTTGTCTAGGTTGGTTACTGGTAGTTAGCGGTTAATTCAGTGAAGCTGGAGTTAATATTCTTTTTTAAAATCCGTTACAGCACCAGCATGGCAAGTGCCTATAATCCCAGCTACTCGGGAGGCTGAGGTGGGAGAATTGTTTGAGTCCAGGAGTTCGAGTCCTGGACAACATAGTAAGATTTTTCCTCCAAATAATTTTTTTAAAATAAATAAATAAAACCCATTATCAAATTGACCTTTAGTCATTCAATATCACCAGGATCAAGATTTTCATTTATAAAATAGGTATAATCATATTTATCACCTTTGCGGAATATTTAACATTTTGATAGAAGAGATGCCAGATAAGTTATATTATAAAAATACATTTAATACATCACAACCAATTATTAGATCACTTGTGTCTTTAAAGTTGCTTAGTGATTTACAAATGATATATGATCTGAATGAATGTGTCTCATTCCTCTCTGCTTTGTTCTTGACTCAAAAAGATACTAACTTTTACCAGAAACTACCACTCCTTTCAAAGTATACCCAACCAAAAAACCCAAGTTGAACTGAAATTTCATTTTTTCAAAAACAATTTCCTCTTTGCACAGAGTTAGATTGTCTCATCTAGGTTAGTTCCGTAGTGCTAATTCTCCATGGTCTTATGGCCCTTCATTTTTAAGCCTGTGGAGTCATCCCTCTGAGTGTCCATTTCTGGAATCAATGTGAGTAAAACTGTGCCTGAAACTATCCAAAGCAAAAGTTACAGGAATTTTCAATGTAACCTTTTATTACCAATAGAATTCTGTTACCAAATTACACACTACTTTCTTTCCAGACTATAAATCATTATGCCAACTTTGACAGTTGTGAGATATTGACAGCTTCTGACTGTTAAACTAAATCACATTTTTCACATTTAACTTACTACTCTTAATTCTGACATACTTATTGCCTGAGTTACTGATTTTGGCACTTAATCAGAGACTTCTATTTTAATATTTGTTTAATGCTTTGTTCCTCTTGAGACTGTAATGCCCCTGAGGTCACGTTCTATGTATTATACATTTTTTTTTTTAAGTCTCACAACTCCTGAGTGCAGTTTTGGCATGGCATGTGGTACTAACTCAGGGAAGAATTCTTCAAACATCAACTATTTTTTTTTTTTTTTAGTATTCTATAAGGCTAAGAGATATGAAGAATTAAAATACATGGTTTCTGCCTCTGTGATAGATGCAATTTAGCCAGGAGACAAGCAGTCATACTAAGATCCACATCATTTATTAGATCCAGAATCCCTTTACGCGTAATTCTGAAGTCCAAAAATTCCTGAAAATTTATTTACTTATTTATTTTTGATTAAAGTGTTTGGCAGTAAAATCTAACCCAAGATTAAATCATTTGGCAGAGAAACCTGAACTGATGTGACTGAACTGTTGTGACTCTATAGTCTTCATTTATTCTACTTAAGAAGAATATTCATATGCTTCACTGCAGAAATATTAATGTTTTTGATTATAATGTTATGTTTTACATAATATATGTGCTATATTACCTTTTAAAATGTGAAAAATTCCAAATTCCAAAATACATCAGACCTCATGACTCTTGGGAATCTCTATAATGTACAAAAAGTTAAATGATAAAATATTTAAATATCAAATAATATAGTAATAGTAGAAATATTTAAAATTAGTATTTGGAAAATTGCCAGTACTTAGGTGATGGTGTCTCTGTGGGGTGTCCCTGCAAATAGGCAGGTTACTCAGTCCTAGTTCTGATGTGTCCAGGCGTAAGAAGAGCCAGAATATCTGTACAAACTGAGTTCTTTAGGGAACACTAAGAGCCAAAACAGGGAAACTGAGTTTAGTCATCAAGGGGTTAAGAGATGGCCCAAGAAAGGAAACAAAGGGACACTGGAAAAGAGAGGAATTAAGGGTAAGAGTCCTGGACAGTTGCCTCAAATGAGGATCATAGATCTATCTGCAACCTGTGGATATCAGTGGACAGCTGTGATGTGCAGCATAGAGTTTGAACGAACTGGTATAGACAATTGGTCCTAGGATCTTAGATCTGGAAGGGGCCTTTAAAGATCGTTTACCTCTGCTCCCCCTCCCTGTTTTACAAATGAGTAACATAAAGTTCAATAATTATTTTTCCAACATCTAGTTAGTGGTTAAACCACACACAAACCCAAGTTTCATGTTACCTATCTGGTGCTTTTTCTACTACTATAGAGAGAAAGTATTGCAGTTTGGAGTGGTCAGGAATTGTTTTTCAGAAAATAATGAGATTTGAATTCATGACTATAGTAATTTGCAAAACTTAATTCTGCATAAATCTCTAAATGTATTTTGTATATATTTTCTCGTTTTAAGTACTTTGATGAATACCACTGGGAATCGTAAGACCTGGGTTCTAGTTCTAGCCCTACACAGGTTATCTAAACAGCCTTGTACAAATCACTGAACCTCTCTGAGTTTCAATTTTCATCTTTAAAGAAGGTAGGGTCAGGTGACCTTTAAACTCTCTTATTCTGTCATTTGGATCTGTTTCTGTATTTGCTAAGACAAAATAATTTCCATTAACAATCACTCATTTTAATTATTTAAGGATGACAAAGGCATAGGTATCTATGGCATAGGTATTCAGATATCTCTACGTAGAGAGATATATTCCTTGGAAAATCTAAATCCGTATCTGGAATATAGACTCAGATATTTTGGTAAAATGAAAATAAAAAATAAATTATTACCAACAGTGCATTCAACAGTAATCAGTTAACATTCACT
This sequence comes from Rhinopithecus bieti, assembly GCF_001698545.2. NCBI lineage: Eukaryota > Metazoa > Chordata > Mammalia > Primates > Cercopithecidae > Rhinopithecus > Rhinopithecus bieti. The sequence continues at coordinate 664,465 of NW_016803103.1, forward strand.
GTGTGTTTGCAAAGCACCGAATAAGGTATGTTCTTTTGCTTTCAAGTTGTTTAGGATTTAATTAAATTTACTTTAAATAGTTAAAAAACTAAGTAAACACAACAAGCTCCATGGAACTCAGATTATGTTCAGCTGGAATGAATCAGCCTCTAAAAGTGCGGTGTGACTGGCTATTCAACCTTTTGTTGGAACTGTTGAAATTACTTAGCATTTCATAATGTAAATATTTTGATACCATACCCTCCTTGATTAATATGAAGTGGTTTGCCATCATTGTAAAAAACTTGCAACGCTTAAAAATTAATGCAAGAGTATAATGTTTCTAATTTATTATCATCAAGGATATTATAACTATATCCCCAATCTCTTTCGTCAGAGTCTCAAGCATGTTAGAGGAGTATCATATTCATTTCACTTTATGTTGTATTAACTAATGGTAAAAATATTTGGTTGGAATTGCATAGCATTGTGATTGACTGGTGAACATTTTAATAAAGGAGATCTAAATAAGATAACATTTTTCAAAAGAAAGACATTGCTGGTGCTTGACTACCTGTTCTGTAAGATGTTTATTCAGTCTTGACAGTTAAATTTAGATTAAAAAATTCAAAGTTACCAGTTTGTGATAATCTTTACAGAATGAACCTTTTTCTGAAAATTTCTTGTTGGTACTTTCCTAAACAAGGGTTTCTTCAAACTTTTGCCTGCAACCCACAGTATGAAAGAAATTTTCCATTGTGACCGAGTACATATACAGGTAACTAAAACAAAACTTCCATGAAACAGTACTTACCTTACTGTGTGTGATACACAAGAACTTTTAAATGCTGTTCTGATTTATTATTTTAAAATTATTATGTGAGAAACCCACTAAATTGATTTATAACTCCCTAAAGGGTCATAATCTGCAGTTTGAAAAGCTTTAGCTAAACTCTGTTTTGAAGATACTTACTATGTATTATTTACCTTTTATTCTCCATTGCCTAGGTCTGTGCTCAGCGCATAAATGGTATTCAGATAATGTTTGTTGAGTGTTTTAATTGTACTTGATCTAGTTTCAGAAATGTTACTGGGCTGGGTGTGGTGGATTATGCCTATAGTCTTTGCACTTTGGGTGGCCAAGGCGGGAAGATCACGTGCGGCCAGGAATTTGAGAGCAGCCTGGGGAATATAGCAAAACCTGGTCTCTACAAAAAAATACAAAAATTAGCCAGGTGTGGTATTGTTTGCCTGTAGTCCCAGCTACTCGGGAGGCTGAGGCAGGAGGATGGCTTGAGCCCAGGAGGTTGAGGCTGCAGTGAGGCAAGATCATGCCACTATACTCCAGCTTGGGTAGCAGAGTGAGACCCTATCTTAAAGAAAAAAGAAAGAAGAGAATAAGGGAAAAAGATAAATATCTCTACAGGCTGTGTGAAACTATTGAAAGAGATTAGAAGAAAATTATTGTAATTAGAAGATGAACATGAAACATTTATGAAAGTCATACATTTTATAAAAACACAGTAACAAGGTTTTGGTTCTGTATAAGAAGTTACAGAAGTAAGTGCTAAATTGTATCTTTTTCAAAGGCCACTATTTTAAAGTCAGAATGAATATTGCCTTTACAGAATGAATTTATTCCTGTAATTTATCTTGAAGCTATTATCTCAGAACCATATAGTGTCTTTCACCTAACTGCTTTTACATATACATAAGTGTGTGTGTGTAAAGTTGCATTTTGATTGTTATTTTTTTCTAAGAAATATCTTGTAAGCTAACTTATTTTTTATTACCATTCTTTAAACAGTACTCCAAGCCCAATACTATTTATATATAAATTATATTTTTTCTTTTTTGATTTTTTAACAGTACAAAGGTTCCCCCCCCCGCATAGTAATATTTGCTTGATATAGCTTAAGTATGGTAATGAATGTAAACTTTTTAATCTATACCTATTGATAGTTTCTTTGTGGAGATTTTGATAAATATTTCCCACCTTATAAATTGAACTGAAATAAAATTCTGTGATAACAAATTCTATTAGAACAAAAATTTCTGCAAAGATTGCCAGTTACTCTCCAGCTGTTGACCTTTTTCTTTGTAGCAGTAATTTGTATAATAGGGTTTTGTTTAGACAAAGAATTAGGTTAATTCAAAAACATTTTCTGGGACTTGATTAATTTAAATAAACAAAAAATACATAATTTATTGGTAGCAGAGTTGATCAGAGTTCAATTACCTCAGGTAATTTTCACAATTGTTACTTTGCACTTAATGATATACTACTTTATAATTATTCTGAAAATTAATGTTTTCTTCTCAGCCAGATACTAAGTTCTTCAATGGACTCCTGTTTTCCTTTCTTTCTGTTTCCATTTTTTTCCTTTCTTTTCCCCATTTTCTGTTTCTTTTGCATTCACAAATACTTCTGTGCTCTATATAATATTGAAACTCATTGAATGCTTGCTTATTAACCTTGAACGATTTCCTCGAAAATTTAGGCTCACTAAGGCTCTCTGATTCTAATATTATCTAGTTTATAATGAATCAGGGTTTTAAGTTAGAAAACAAACTCTGATTCTGTTTCTTTTCATTAGTTAACTCAGTGATTTTAATCTCTCTGTCCATTTTATTGTCTGTAATTTACATAGGCCAATATTTGCTTTTGCTATCATCTATTTCATAGCATAATATGAAGATAATATGAGATAATTATAAGAATGTTATTTTAAAATTTAAAAGTATTCGACATGCATAAATGGTTAGTGAGGCCCTTCATGCATGATTATGGTGATTAAATGAGATGATGTATATGTACAATGCCCAGCACAGTGCTTGACACAGAGTGAACACTTAATAATGGTGGTTGCTGTTAATATTATTTAACTTGAATATGGATTTATAAATTTCAGTCATTTTATATTTCACATTTTTAGCTTAATAGTCTAAAAAATATTAATTTTTTAATAAATCTATTTTTTATGTTTCTTATTTTCTGTGACTCTCTTAAGTAGAAAGCCCTTTCTCTCCAAATCTGGTCCATTGTTTGTTTCTTATACCTATTTTCCATTTTATAAATTTTTGTATATAAAATTGTTAAAATTCATAATTGGATAATTAAAAATAAAAAAATTCACAGTCATTCTTTGACAGTTATTTCTGTGGTATTGAAAAATTTGAGTTCCTTATTTTGAATTCTGATAATTTGGATTATTAAATATCGAATCATGTAATAAGAGGACATTTAGTTATCTGAGTAATAGCAGTTCCTTTGAATTATACAATTTTCTCTGATTTTATTTTATCCTATATTGGATAATAAAATTATATCGCATTTAAAAAAATAAGCAACAGATACTTCACCCACAGGGGAAATTTCAGCCACTTGAAGATAAAACAGTATAAAACAATTTAAATTTGACAATTTAAGACCTATATAGGTAATTATATTTTACTTATTTATAATATTTCTAGGGCTTTCTTCATATTGTTGTCTTCAAACTATTTATATTTTTGTTTTTCTACTAATACAGTGATTCCATTATAGTAATTGGAGACTTCTTACTTTAAACATTGATAATTCATGCCCTTGCAATTCAAAATTGTATAAATGGAAGTTATTGTTCAAATAGTTTAATTATTTCTAAAGAAGAAAAAAAGTATTCATGTGTGTGTGTTTGTGTGATTTAATTAAATTATTATTCTTTTTTTTCTTCCAGGAACCTTTCCCAAAATGTTAGCAGAGGGACAGAGAAACATTTGCAACTTTTGTTTCACTTGGTGAAGGAGTCAGGAACTGTTTATGTGCAATAATCTAACATCAGCTTAAGTTTTTTGGCTGTCTTTTCACATGAGCGAGAAAGGTTTTGCTTCCAATTCCTGCACATTATTTTTTTTTTATTGTTTAGTTGGATTTCCCATTCAGCACCACTTTATTTTCATTCTTTTGGTCATTAATCTATTCATTTTGAAAGGCTAAGTAATTAAAACAGGGTTGAAAACGTTTGTGTGTATGCCTGTGTATGTGTGTGTGTTTGTGTGTGTGTGTGTGATGCTTTGTTGGAGCATCTACAAAAGTAATGAAAATGCTTGTCCAAATTCTCAAGATGCAGATGTTGTTATGAATGTTCTGAACGCAGGAAACCATGCAATCCTATTTTAAGAAATTCTTAAAATTTGATTTTTAAGTCAAGTAAGTTTCCTCGCTACTCTTTAAAGTACCTGACTTTTTTGGCAGAATTTTTATGGCACCCATTTACAGAAAACAAAACAAAACAAAACAAGCCTTCCAATTGATGTTTGAATACCACAACTCCTGGAGACAGAGATCTAGGGCTTAATTTTGAGTTAGTTTGTATTTTAATCTACCTAATTGCTGACTTCTTAAAATTGTGTTAATTTTTCATCTGTTTTTCTATTTCCTTCAGTATAATTACATCGTCGTCTTAACCAAGAGAATGTCTGTCTTCTCCTCAGCTCTGTATCACTAATGAAGATCTTTAACTGTGTTTCCAAACTTGGTACAGGTTAGTACTTGACTTTTGGTTTGCTCAGATTCATAATCAGGATTTTGCTGACTATATTATCAGTCCTTTATTTATTTTTTGTGTCATAAGTTCTTTCCTAAAATTATTGTATTCTGTTTTCCTAATTCTGTTCTCTAGTACTTTATCTTTCATACAGGTTCTAATAAAAATCAACCAATGAACCATAGCAAACCCCAAAAACCCTTCCTGCCTTCCCGAAAATCTTAACTCTTCATATTTAGTTACCTTTTAATTTTATTTCTTGACTATTACCTTCAAAAATTACTTGGAGTCTGGTAGTTTCTACTCTAGAAATTTTGCTTATCAATTCTTGTTTTCAAAAAGCCTTTGTCATAGAGGTGGTGAACATCCAAAATGAGATGAAGACTTGAAATTATCCAATAAATCAGAACTGCCTTGGCATCCAAACCAGGCAATACAGATAAAAATAAAATTCACTTTGGGACAACAGCTACTTAGTTGGTATTATCTTAGATTGTCTTCCACGATAGTCCTCTTCTAGATTTTTGGTATGTGTATGAACAATTGATTCCAGTTTTCCCTTCTCTGTAGAAGCTTTGCAGCATAAATTCGTGTTGGCCTCATTGATGTCGGAGAAAGGGATTCTAAGCCCTTTGTTAAGAGGTTGTGGGCATTCTGAACTAGGCATTCCAGGAATCGTGTCTGACAAAGGGTTAAGTGGAGAAGGATGGGTTATAGTAGTTTTGTTGTTAAACTTCTTTGATCTTTGAATTCCTTCAATGATTTTGTTTTCCCAAGGACAGAACATAGCAACGGACTTTCTTCCATGTTATTGTGGATCTCCTTAGACCACTGTTATTTCTTCACAGTATTTCACTATGAAGTACTTCACTGTAATTTTCCTTAAAGATTGGAATTCCCCGGCTCCTGCCCTTTATTCTCTTTTCACCCCATGTGCGCTCAGTCTTCCCACCCTCATTTCCATTCTTGCCATATAGATCTCTTCTATTTTTAAATCCTTAGGCATCACCTTTAGGTATCTCTGCTCCCAACATTCCCTCTAAGTCACGACATATATGTAATTGCTGGATGGACATATCTGCTTAGATGGCACTAAACACCTCATTTTTAGCAAAACCAAAACTAAACTAATTTTCTCGCATACCTACTCTTTCTCCTGTATTTTCCATTTCAGTTATGTGGCACCTAGCCAGGAGGCCAAAAATGTTGAAATTGCCTTAACTCTTCTCTATAAATCCTACGAGTTCGTGCTGTCTTTATTCCTAACACTTCTCAAAACTGCCTCTTCTATATCAGTATGATTTCCAGAGTCTAACAAAGTGATCCATCTAAAAGACAAATGTGAACAGATCACTCCTCGTTAAAAAAAACCACTTAATAACTTCACTTAATATTTTTAAATACATATTAATAAATTTATTAATAAATAAAAAAACACTTAATATTTTTTTCATCTATAGAAAAAATAAATCAATGATCTAGTTCCTGCCACCTCCTAACACTTACTTTGGCAATATGGTAGTATATGTAATTTCCAAAACTCATTATGCTGTCTTCACACCTCTGTGCTTTGGCTTATGTTCTTTCTTGCCTAAAATTTTATCCCTTTCTCACTCCTTCCTTACCTGGCTAACTACTGTTCATCAAGATTCTACTTGGATATTATTACTTTTAGGAAATCTTACTGGTTGGTCATGTGACCCCGTTTCTTTTGATTTTCCATTGTAGGCTTTGCTTAGCTGTATCATGGTACTTAACTGTTTATGGCTAGCATTCACTAAAGAATGAGCTTCTTGAGGGCAAGGACCAAATTATAGTTGGCTTTTTGACAGAAAGTATTGTAAAAAATACCTGTTGAGGCCAGGTGTGGTGGCTCATGCCTATAATCCCAACACTTTGAGAGGCCAAGGTGGGAGGATCTCTTGAGCCCAGGAATTCAAAACGAGCCTGGGGAACATAATGAGACCCTGTCTCTACAGGTGAGTACGATGGTGAGTGCCTCTGGTCCCAGCTACTCAGGAGGCTGCAGTGAGCCTTGATCACACCACTGCACTCTAGCCTGGGTGACAGAGCAAGACTTTGTCTCAGAAACAAACAAACAAACAAAAATCCCTGTTGAACTAAACTTCTGTCAGGTCTACATAAAAAAAAAGTTGTATGTGCTGTGAAGGCTGCTGATAAAAGGTAAAACCAAACAGAAAAGCACATTGTAGGTTTCTCATAGTTTTATTGATAGAAGGCAACTGATCCAGTAACCTAAACTTTTAACATTTTCCTACTCTGAATCCATTCATGATGAGGGAGTGAGCCACAGCATTACAACCTGAAAATTCTGGATCAAGGGAATTTTTTCTTCCCTTTTTTGACAATGGAGTTTCGCTCTTTCACCCAGGCTGGAGTGAAGTGGCATGATCTCGGCTCACTGCAACCTCCGGCCCCGGGGTTCAAGTGATTCTCCTGCCTCAGCCTCCCAAGTAGCTGGGATTACAGACGCCTGCCACCACGCCTAGCTAGTTTTTTGTATTTTTAGTAGAGACGGGGTTTTGCTGTGTTGGCCAGGCTGGTCTCGAACTCCTGACCACAGGTGATCCACCCACTTCGGCCTCCCAAAGTGCTGGGATTACAGGCGTGAGCCCCTGCGCCTGGCCAGGAATTTTCTGATTCCTTTGTGGAACTGTCTGACTTGGACAGTTTTTGGCATGACTAATAAACTGTCAGATCATTTTAGAAATGATAAACTCTGTGTAGCAGGTGTGTTTCCCAGTGTATGCTGACAACAGAAAGAAATATACAGCTAACTGATTCCAGCTCCAGAACAACCTCAGTGTATAGCCATTCTCCAAAAGCCTTTGGCAGGAGATATATTGGAATGATCTGACTGTCCGCATTCTTGGATGGATGACAACAGAACAAGTTACTTTTCATCCAGCCGGTTTTCTACAGTTCATGAAGCTTAATCTCTCAAAACACTTTTAAAAGACAACAGAATTTTAGACACATTTAATAAAGCATATTTTGTTATTTGTATATATTCATGGAGTACAAGTGAAATTTTGCTGCATTGGTATATTGCATTGTGGGAAATCAGGGATTTCAGTGCACGCACCATTGGAGCAATGCACAGTGTAATCACCAAGCAAAAAAAACCACTTAATAACTCCACTTAATATTTTTTAATAAATATTAATAAATTTATTAATAAATAAAAAACCACTTAATATTTTTTCATCTATAGAAATCTTTACTCTTTAATCTTTACTTCTACCCATTCTCATAGAACTTGGACTCATTCTCCATATATTTCTGGGAGAAGAACTTCCCTAGAATTCATGGGAAGTCAGCATTTTAAAACAGTGATGGCTTA
>NW_016803103.1:673440-704958 GCF_001698545.2 Rhinopithecus bieti
TCACTTAATATTTTAAATAAATATTAATAAATTTATTAATAAATAAAAAAACACTTAATATTTTTTTCATCTATAGAAAAAATAAATCAATGATCTAGTTCCTGCCACCTCCTAACACTTACTTTGGCAATATGGTAGTATATGTAATTTCCAAAACTCATTATGCTGTCTTCACACCTCTGTGCTTTGGCTTATGTTCTTTCTTGCCTAAAATTTTATCCCTTTCTCACTCCTTCCTTACCTGGCTAACTACTGTTCATCAAGATTCTACTTGGATATTATTACTTTTAGGAAATCTTACTGGTTGGTCATGTGACCCCGTTTCTTTTGATTTTCCATTGTAGGCTTTGCTTAGCTGTATCATGGTACTTAACTGTTTATGGCTAGCATTCACTAAAGAATGAGCTTCTTGAGGGCAAGGACCAAATTATAGTTGGCTTTTGACAGAAAGTATTGTAAAAAATACCTGTTGAGGCCAGGTGTGGTGGCTCATGCCTATAATCCCAACACTTTGAGAGGCCAAGGTGGGAGGATCTCTTGAGCCCAGGAATTCAAAACGAGCCTGGGGAACATAATGAGACCCTGTCTCTACAGGTGAGTACGATGGTGAGTGCCTCTGGTCCCAGCTACTCAGGAGGCTGCAGTGAGCCTTGATCACACCACTGCACTCTAGCCTGGGTGACAGAGCAAGACTTTGTCTCAGAAACAAACAAACAAACAAAATCCCTGTTGAACTAAACTTCTGTCAGGTCTACATAAAAAAAAAGTTGTATGTGCTGTGAAGGCTGCTGATAAAAGGTAAAACCAAACAGAAAAGCACATTGTAGGTTTCTCATAGTTTTATTGATAGAAGGCAACTGATCCAGTAACCTAAACTTTTAACATTTTCCTACTCTGAATCCATTCATGATGAGGGAGTGAGCCACAGCATTACAACCTGAAAATTCTGGATCAAGGGAATTTTTTCTTCCCTTTTTTGACAATGGAGTTTCGCTCTTTCACCCAGGCTGGAGTGAAGTGGCATGATCTCGGCTCACTGCAACCTCCGGCCCCGGGGTTCAAGTGATTCTCCTGCCTCAGCCTCCCAAGTAGCTGGGATTACAGACGCCTGCCACCACGCCTAGCTAGTTTTTTGTATTTTAGTAGAGACGGGGTTTTGCTGTGTTGGCCAGGCTGGTCTCGAACTCCTGACCACAGGTGATCCACCCACTTCGGCCTCCCAAAGTGCTGGGATTACAGGCGTGAGCCCCTGCGCCTGGCCAGGAATTTTCTGATTCCTTTGTGGAACTGTCTGACTTGGACAGTTTTGGCATGACTAATAAACTGTCAGATCATTTTAGAAATGATAAACTCTGTGTAGCAGGTGTGTTTCCCAGTGTATGCTGACAACAGAAAGAAATATACAGCTAACTGATTCCAGCTCCAGAACAACCTCAGTGTATAGCCATTCTCCAAAAGCCTTTGGCAGGAGATATATTGGAATGATCTGACTGTCCGCATTCTTGGATGGATGACAACAGAACAAGTTACTTTTCATCCAGCCGGTTTTCTACAGTTCATGAAGCTTAATCTCTCAAAACACTTTTAAAAGACAACAGAATTTTAGACACATTTAATAAAGCATATTTTGTTATTTGTATATATTCATGGAGTACAAGTGAAATTTTGCTGCATTGGTATATTGCATTGTGGGAAATCAGGGATTTCAGTGCACGCACCATTGGAGCAATGCACAGTGTAATCACCAAGCAAAAAAAACCACTTAATAACTCCACTTAATATTTTTTAATAAATATTAATAAATTTATTAATAAATAAAAAACCACTTAATATTTTTTCATCTATAGAAATCTTTACTCTTTAATCTTTACTTCTACCCATTCTCATAGAACTTGGACTCATTCTCCATATATTTCTGGGAGAAGAACTTCCCTAGAATTCATGGGAAGTCAGCATTTTAAAACAGTGATGGCTTACACCCATAATCCCAGTACTTTGGGAAGCAGAGGTGGGAAGATAGCTTGAGCCCAGGAGTTTGAGACAAGCCTGGATAAGGTAGTGTGACCCTGTCTCAATTTTTTTTTTTTTGGAGAGAGTGTCTCGTTTTATTGCCGAGGCTGGAGTACAGTGGCATGATCTTGGCTCATGGTGGCCTTGCCTTCCCAGGCCTCAGCCTCCGAGGCTTAAGCCATTCCTCCCAACTCAGCCTCCTGAGTAGCTGTGACTACAGGCGCCCACCACCACATGCAGCTAATTTTAGTATTTTTGTAGAGACAGGGTTTTGCCACGTTGTCCAGGCTAGTCTCAAATTCCCTAGCTCAAGCGTGTCTGGCCGACTTGGCCTCCCAAAGTGCTGGGATTACAGACATTAGCCACTGCGCCTGGCCCTCAAAAAAATTATTTATCTATTTATCTATTTTTTTGAGACAGAATCTTGCTGTCACTCAGGCTGTGCCTGGCTCTCAAAAAAAATTTCTTTTTTCTTTTTTTGAGACAGAGTCTTGCTCTGTCATCCAGGCTGGAGTGGTGAGATCCAGTGGTGAGATCTTGGCTCACTGCAGCCTCAACCTCCTAGGTTCAAGTGATTCTTGTGCCTCAGTCTCCCCAGCAGCTGGGACTAAAGGCGCATGCCACCATGCCCGGCTTCAGTTTTGCATTTTTTAGTAGAGACAAGGTTTCACCATGTTGGCCAGGGTGGTCTCGAACTCCTAACCTCAAGTGATCTACCTGCCTCGGCCTCCCAAAGTGCTGGGGGTTACAGGTGTAAGCCACCGCATCTGGCCAAAAATATTTAAAAAATTAACCAGGTGTAGTGGTACATGCCTGTAGTCCCAGTTATTTGGGAGGCTGGGGTGGGAGGATGGCTTGATCCCAGGAGGTCAAGGCTGCAGTAAGCCATGATCTTGCCACTGCTGTCCAGCCTGGGTGACAAAGGGAGACCCTTCTTCAAATGAATGAAACAGTGATGAGATTCATATACATTTTTAAGGGTACATATGTACTTGTCAATTTATTTATAAGAAGGGTGCAAGAAATGCTATGCATATAGTTTATGTGAGTTGCATTTTTGCTAAATTGACCAATTAACACTTTTTTTCAGCTGCTTCATTAGGAGCATACTAAAACCACCTTGTCACTTTATTATAAAAGATATAAATGATTAGGTTTTTAGATATAGTTAAAATTTATTTATGACTGGTAGATAATTATACTGATCATTATCAGATACTATATTTAATTCATCTAGACTAGTGCTGTCTAATAAAACTTTCTATGCTGATAGGGTAACTAATAGCTATATATGGCTATTGAGCATTTGAATGTGGCTTTGTGACTGAGGAACCAAATTTATAATTTTATTCCTTTTTTTTTTTTTTTTTTTTTTTGAGACGGAGTTTCTCTCTGTCCCACCGGCTGTAGTGCAGTGGCGCAATCTCCACTCACTCCAAGCTCCGCCTCCCGGGTTCATGACATTCTCCTGCCTCAGCCTCCCGTGTAGCTGGGACTACAGGCACCCGCCACCTCGCGGCTAATTTTGTATTTTAGTAGAGGCGGGGTTTCACCGTGTTAGCCAGGATGATCTCGATCTCCTGACCTCGTAATCCGCCTGTCTCGGCCTCCCAAAGTTCTGGGATTATAGGCGTGAGCCACCGCGCTCGGCCAATTTTATTCCGTTTTAATTAATTACATTTTAAATCTAAATAGTCACATGTGGCAAGTGACTGCCATGTTGGACAGTGCAGATCTAGGCTATACAGTATTATCAATAAAGTNGACGGAGTTTCTCTCTGTCCCACCGGCTGTAGTGCAGTGGCGCAATCTCCACTCACTCCAAGCTCCGCCTCCCGGGTTCATGACATTCTCCTGCCTCAGCCTCCCGTGTAGCTGGGACTACAGGCACCCGCCACCTCGCGGCTAATTTTGTATTTTAGTAGAGGCGGGGTTTCACCGTGTTAGCCAGGATGATCTCGATCTCCTGACCTCGTAATCCGCCTGTCTCGGCCTCCCAAAGTTCTGGGATTATAGGCGTGAGCCACCGCGCTCGGCCAATTTTATTCCGTTTTAATTAATTACATTTTAAATCTAAATAGTCACATGTGGCAAGTGACTGCCATGTTGGACAGTGCAGATCTAGGCTATACAGTATTATCAATAAAGTTTTTAAAAAGCTTAAATAGGCCGGGCGCAGTGGCTCATGTCTGTAATCCCAGCACTTTAAGAGGCTGAGGTGGGTGGATCACCAGGTCAAGAGATCGAGACCATCCTGGCTAACACAGTGAAACCCCGTCTCTACTAAAAATACAAAAAATAAGGCATGTGGCATAAGAAAAGTACTATCCACAATCAGCTTATCCATAATCCATAATACTGATTGTGTGTTTTCCTATTAGGGAGAGGCAAATTTTTGTTTTTTTTTTGCTACAGAGTCTCACTCTGTACCCCAGGCTGGAGTGCAGTGGTGTGATCTCTGCTCACTGCAAGCTCCACCTCCCGGGTTCACGCCATTCTCCTGCCTCAGCCTCCGGAGTAGCTGGGACAACGGGTACCCGCCACCACGCCTAGCTAATTTTTGGTATTTTTAGTAGAGGGGGGGTTTCACCACGTTGGTCAGGCTAGTCTCAAACTCTTGACCTCGTGATCCTCCCACCTTGGCCTCCCAAAGTGCTGGGATTACAGGCATGAGCCACCACGCCCGGCCGTTAAAACTGTACTTTTTTTTTGTTTTTCAGACTGAGTTTCGCTCTTGTGGCCCAGGCTGGAGTAAAATGGCGCCATCTTGGCTCACTACAAACTCCGCCTCCCAGGTTAGAGCGATTCCCCTGCCTAAGCCTTCCGAGTAGCTGGCATTACGGCATGCGCCATCAAAATAAAATTTTGTATTTTAGTAGAGACGGGGTTTCTTCATGTTGGTCAGACTGGTCTCAAACTCCCGACCTCAGGTGATCCACACGCCTAGGCCTCTCAAGGTGCTGGGATTACAGGCATGAGCCAGTGCGCTCGGCTGGGAGATGTAAATTTTTGTATGAAAAATATCTTCATGGCCTGAAAAACTCAATGTATTTGATATTTTTTAAATAACCGAATATCTTAAAAGGATACTATCATTATTCTCAAGGGATCTATAATGTCGGTACAGAAAAGATAATAAATGATGCTAGTTGTAGATTAAGAATTTTAATGTAAACCAACTGACACCTTTTGTAAGAGTCTTTCATTATCTTTGCTGAGAATCTCTAAGACCTGACTAACATTTTTTGGAAAACTGAGAGCCAGAAATTGTACATATTACATAATCAACATCTAAGAATTTCACCAGTATAAGGATGTAATCAAACAATTTTGTTCAATTAAAGTCTGTGCATTGGGGTTAAGGGTGGAGGGAATTACCAAAGGGAGGAAGTTAAAAGGTAAGGATAAAAGGAAGAAGTGAGGTAAATATAGCTAAGTTGATTTAGGAAAGCTGAAATTACATAGAATATGTGCACAGATTTTTAACTAGACTGTTGTGATCCACAATTACTTCAGAGCTTTGGGAATATGGATATTAAAAAAGTGAAGAAGGGCTGGGTGCGGTGGCTCACACCTTTGATCCATGCACTTTTGGAGGCCAAGGTGGGTGTATTACTTGAGGCCAGGAGTTCGAGACCAGCCTGGCCAACATGGCGAAACCCTGTCTCTACTAAAAATACAAAAATTAGCCAGGCATGGTGGTGGGCGCCTGTAATATCATCTACTCTATAGGCTGAGACACAATAATCGCTTGAACCCAGGAGGTGGAGGGTACAGTGAGTTGAGATTGTACCACTGCACTCAACTCAAGCCTGGGAGACAGAGAGAGACTCTGTCTCAAAAATAAACAAATGCATACATACATAAATAAATAAATTAAAAAGTGAGGAGAAGACAAAGAAAAATTTCCTGGAAGTTATTGTTGCTGAGTGGGAGATAAGATTAATGGATAGCCTGAAGAGCCCAGAATAAGTCAGAAATTTGGTCTGGTCTAATTCCACTTAGTGCTTCTGTTAGATTGGAATGAAAATCACCTTTGTCACCCAACTTTATTTCAAATGGTCCTTTATTTCCCCATTTTGTAAATGACTGATTTCAACTAAAGTATGTGAAATATGTGGCACTTTAGTGTTTCTTGCTGGGTGCCTAAAATATTTTTGCTATGTGAAAAGCCACTATCAACCCTATCTGTAACACCTTCCAAACAGAAAAAGAGGAGTCGAATAAGGAGACTAAGGTGAATTTTCCAACACCCATAGAGGTGATAGTTCTACCAACCTGAAACTAATTAAGCAGTTAAAAACAGTAGAAATGCATTATTTCAGAGTAAACAAAAACACGTCTTTACCATTAATTTATATACAACCCATTTGACTTTCTGTTTCAGTAATATTAAATTTTTGGTGATAGGCTTGTACCTCTGTGCAGGCAGGTTCTATTTAGATTTTCAAGTAGAAAAGCCAAATAAAATGTCTCAAGACATTCCTTGGCACAGTTAGAAGCATGAAGTGCCAAAAGGTTTCATGAGAAAAAGACAACCTGTTTTCTCAAGGTTTCTAGTCCGACTAGGTGCTTAATTCCTAATATTATTCTCAGTTTGTGGAAGAGAAACCAAAGACTAGAGTTGAAGTAACAGAAAGCAGAGCGGCAAAAGGGTGTTGCTACCTGCTTCTTCGCTTGATAGAAGAGAAAGATAAAGTGAGTACATGCACTAGCACAGGTATAAAGCATAAGCTTCAGGGTTCAAGGTCAGTCCAAATAATGAGTACTGAAGCTGATTTGCTCTGTTTCCAATTTTAAAAAATAGTTTAATGAAGAGAAAAGTTCTGTAACTTGCTTAAGGTCACATAATTAGTAGATGCCTTGTCTTTTAAATCAACATCTGCCTCTCAAACCTCTGTTCAGTTTGCCTTGTTTTATCCCTTTCTACGTATTCTTCAATTCTATTTATACTTCCGGCTCTTCTCCTCCTTCTCTCTTTTTTGGCACCAATTTTTCTGTATTCCTTCTTCCATATGCTTTCCCAGCTTTTCCTCACAACCTCTCAAACTCCTTTCCTTTTCTATTAAATAACAATTTTGTTTTATTCTATTGAAAAGATGAAGTGGCATCAAAAGATGATTGCATGTTTAGATTAAATGTCTTAAAATTGTTTATATATCCTGACCTCATAATTCCCTTTTTAAGAATTTTTTCTAAATAATCAGAGATATAGGCAAAATATGTACACAAGGAAGAAAATCCAAGTATCATTTATAATATAAAAAATTAGAATAATCTTAATGTCTAATGGTAGAGTTAAATCCTGTGTGTGTGTGTGTGTGTGTGCCTCACACATATATAAAATATAATGAACAAATCATAGAGTCACTTGAGATAATGAATACTTAATGGCAGAAAATGTTCATTATGTATTTAAAATTCATTATGAGCTCATTTATTATAGTTAGAACGTTACCTGTTTCTTTAAATCCCATGTAACACCCACCTGACAGTAAGTAAAAAACAAAAAAGTGTCTTAAAAAGAGTGTATAAAAAAAGACAATAGTATGTTCCATATAACGTAAATATAGTGGAAAAATACCGCATAGGAGAGGTCTGGATATGTATACACTAAAATGTCAGCAGTTCTTACCTCAGGTTGATGGCATTATGGTTAAATTTAATTTTTGAATTTCTAATTTTTTTCTTTTTCAATGAACATTTATCAGGTTTAAAATAAAGATGACCGTAACAAATATTTTATGTATATCATTATTAAACTTTATTATTATTTTCCTTAGGAAAAAGGGTAGGTTGAAAAGTTAAGAATTATTTTTTTTTTCCTTTAGGCTGGGAAGACTGATCAGCGACTGTGAAGTAAAAGGGTTGTTTATGATTCACCATCAAACACATAAGTCTTTAATTATCATTCTGTATCCACATAACAATATTCCTTTTTGGCACAAGGTCTGTACCACAAGGTCTGAATGATAAAAAAGAGCCATGAGCGTGTAAGTGCCGTAGTATTCAGAGTAGACAGACAAGATCCTCTCTAGTTGCAGTGGTCAAAAAGGCTTATCGAATATGAAGGCTGTGATATGAACCTTTTTTGTTTTTAAGTTTAAAACTATTTTATTTATTTTTTCAGAGACAGGGTCTTGCTCTGTCACCCAGGCTGAAGTGCAGTGGCGGGATCAGCTCACTGCAGCCTCAAGCTCCTAGGCTCAAGTGATCTTCCTGCCTCAGCCTCCCAAGTAGTTAGGACTACAGACATGTGCCACCATGACCAACTACGTTTTAAATGTTTTTTGTAGAAAAAGGATCTCTGTATGTTGCCCTGTCTGGTCTCAAACTCCTGGCCTCAAGTAATCCTCCTACGTCAGCCTCCCAAAACACTGGGGTTACAGGCGTTAGCTACTGTTCCCGGCTTGCATTTGGACTTTAATGGGTAAGGAAGACTTAGATCAGCATTGTCAAATTCTTTGGCCTTAGGACCCCTGTATAACACTCTTCAATATTATTGAGGGCCCCAAACAGGTTTTGTTTATACGGGTTATATCTATCTGTATTTACCATATTAGAAATTAAAACCGAGACAATTTACAAATATTTATTAATTTATTTTAACCTAAATTACATGTTAACATAAATATTTTTATGAACTATATTTCCCCAAACAAAAAGTTAGGAAACTGGTATTATTTTACATTTTGCATTTTAATAGGAGACAGATGGATTCTTATATTTGCGTCTGTTGTGATACTGCATGTCATGTAGCCTCTGGAAAACTCTGTTGTACACCTGTACATCTCACACAGAATGAGAGTAAAAAAGCAAATAGCATCTTAGTATTATTATGAGCATAGCACTGACATTGTGGGCCCCCGAGAAGCACTCTGAGAACCACTGATTAAAAGAGACTAAGGGCAGAATAGAGGGATGGCATAATTTCAGAGGTGGGAAGGTATAAGGCATGTTACAGAGCGAGCAAACAGACCAATCTGATAGTTGTGAAGGATTCATGTGGGGGAGGTGGAGGAGATAGTGCTAGAAATGTATATTGGGGGATCACGTTATATCAATTAAAAAATATTAGCTTCCTTAATTATGACCATCTTCACTGACCTCTAATTTTGGCATCAGTAAGCTTCAGGGTAGGAATGATAGAAGAGAAATTCATACTTGGTTTCAGGCAACTCTAAAGTTATGTGGCTGACAGTATTCTAATTGATTTGTTGACTGCTTTAATTAATTTAATGTATTTAGTGTTTACTACATTCAAAGAAGCAAGGTAAGAACTAGTAATACAAAGATGATAAAGACACTGTCTCTATAGAAGCTGTCAATTGAGTGGAAGATTCAGATATTAAAATAAGCAATACATTCATTAATCTGGAGGAAGACAGAGGAGAGGGCTGCTAACCCTGACTGGGTGGTGTCATAGACAGCATTGTACAGGAAACCTTTAAGTCCCAAATACTAATAACCACGGATATATGACCATGGTGAGATAAACTTGACGTATAAGGATGACAGATTTAGTACTAGAATTAATACAGTAGTTCTGGTGAGATAGTCAGATAGTCTATAGAAAAATTTCCTGAATATATGTTCTCTTTTGAAAGTAAGAGTGTACAATTTCTCTTTCTCCTAAAGCCCTTCAGCATCTTTCTACTGCTAGGACTGGGAGACACCATCAGTTATCTTAATGTCTCTATTTTCTTCAGTTGGATCACATTTTTCAGTCTTTTTGTTCTCTGTGACTCAGTAACAAGAGTGAAGGGGAGGAAGAAATTTAGGTAGTTACAACAGCTTTAAACCAATAACTCAGAACACCTTTACTAGCCCAACTAATTATGATTAAATAAGTAGAGAACCTATCTCCCAGCACCACCTGCAGGGGATGAGGAAGTCTGCAACAGGATTCAACACTTCTTTTCTGCCAAAATGTCTTTAGCCCAACCTTCCATCATTGAGAATCTACCAGGTTAAGAGCCTGATTTTAGTGGCTGAGGAGAATACAAAGACCAATAAGTATAATCTACCCATACTCTGAGGAACATTATTAAAACTTGGGGATATTTGTGATAATTAAAGTAGCTTGGAAAGAACTGATTAAATCGAAGAGAATCAGACTTCTTTTGTGAAGACTGAATAGGAAAGCAACTACTGCATTGCCATTTTACATCCCCCACTGATAGAAACTAATAACAAAGGTGATTCCACAGTTTTAAAAGTAAAATAAGAATGATTAGTTTTGGAGCTTCAAGTCTGTTAAGTTTGCAACATAATGAGAAAAGCCTGTGTTGCACAGCATCTTACGTGGACCTGTTAAGCATGCTCTTTTCCTAATTTAAGGCTGGCCCCAGACAGCTATCCTAAGGCTCTCTGCTAGTCATAAGAGGAATCAGATGGAAAAAGATACATGGATTAGTATAAATCCATATGCACCTATTCAGTAAGTTATAAGAACTTTTCCAGTAAGAGCTTTTCTTTACTTATCAAATCATGTCCTAGAATCTAAAGAGAATGAGGTTTTCAAAAGTTCCTCATCTTTTGAAATTTCACGAACAAGTACAAAATATTTATTTTTTGATTTCAGAATTTAACAAAGAAGCAGAATACACCAGATACACAAGAAGCAAAAGAAATGAAATGAGCATTCATAACAACACCCTTAGAGCACAGAAAGCCTTCTCCTGGGTGAATAATCAGGAATATGAATAAAGCTGATCTGTAGGATGGCTTTCAATGTTTTTCTTTGTTTAGATTTGGAGTCTTACTATATATACAGGCAAGATTTTTAGAGGGAACAGTCAGTCAGCTATCACCCATCCTACAACCCCAAGAAAATGCTCACAGGCATTTGGGTAGTCATATTCAGGTGTTCTCAGTCTTTTTTCACTAGAGTTTTGAACTGCCTATTGTATATTAAGGCTTGAGTTACCACTCCCAATTATACCACTTTCCAAAATCACACCACACATTATAAAAAACAATGATATGGATTGGTAATTAGAATAATACACCGTCAGAGGTAAAGGGTTACAACATGTCATGTAGTCCTGCTATTTCTCAACATATGGGTTCTATATCTGCAAAATAATTTATTGCTTATTACAAATTCAGACTACTAGGCTCCATGTCAAAAAAAATCATTTTCAAGCCAAGGGTGGAATCCAAGAATCTGCATTTTTAATAAGCTCCTTATGATGATATGTGCATTAAGGTTTGCGAACCATTCATATAGTCAAACTCCTTCATATGACAGATAAGGACATAATATGAGAGAAGTTAAGTGATTTGGCCAAAGTGGACAGTCAGTCAGAGGCAGAAACTAGACTCACACTTAAATCTTGACTCCTAAGCTACAATTTTTTTCAGTTATAAGTAGTTTGCATTTATTTGTAAATTCCCAGTAGACCTCAGTGAAAGGGAATTTGAGGTCTTTGTTCCTTGACATTCCCCAAAGGTTTAATACCAATAATTTACCATTAATGGGCTCCCAGCACTTGCTAAGTAAGCTGTTGTCTTCAGATTTAGGGAATATCAACTATATAAGCTTGTGGACAAAGGTGTTTTGTTAACTTGTTACCATCCCATTCCCCTTCACAATAAGACATGCAAGTTCATTTATCAACAAGAACATATACTCATTTTTCTCAAATCACAAGAGACAATAAAAAGTAAATGGAAAACCCTGCTACTAGTGTTAAACAAGAATATCCCACCCTCTATAACAACATACCATATGGTATTTCCCTACCTTGTTCAGTATTTAACCTAACAATTTATTGCTAGGCTTCTTGGCAGCAAGCTGTGCAAGTTGAAGTGGAATCTGATTGAGGTGAGTTAATTAATGTGGTGGCAGCTCGGAATGTTGTCCAGCTGCTAGTGAGAATTATGTTTGTTTGCCTTTGGCCCAAGTGTGAAATGGCTGGCTGTTGATTTCAGAAGTGTGAGTGTACATTTTTATATCTCACATGAATGAATACATTTTTTGTATCCTACACATTTGGGGAAATGCTAAAATTTATTGGGTCATGTTATTTACCACTTGTGTGGCAGAAAGAGAAAGGTGGAATTTTGCCCTAGAGGTTGAGTTTGCATCTGTAGAAAAAGCAAAAGCAGGTGGCATATAAATCCATGAGCAGGTAAATAAGCCATCTGAAATTAGCTCATCTGGCCTAATGTTTTAAAGAATAACTTTTAAAAGGAGGTAGGCAAGATTTTTTAACCAGAAAAGAATAACTCTTGTAATGATGAAAGGATTTGAAAGCAGGAAACATAGTTTTTAAATTTCCCTTGAAAGACATGGCTTTTGGATTTACTGTTGACTTACATTTACAATTCTTATTTTCTTTTTACTACACATAACCTTCTATTGAATACATCATCTCACTGTGCAGTCTTCCTTTCTATCAAAAACTGATGACAGTGATTTCTGTGATGTGTTCTTAATGTTCTTGATAATTTTGACTAGCTGTTACTGATATGAGCAGGGGGTTCTCCAATTCAAGCAGTCAATAACTGACACTAAACTAACAAAGTTCAAAGAACATTTGAAGTGTGTCAGATATTATTCACCTATTTTTTTCTATGTAATATCCTGTTAAGTTAAAATGCCTTGAGAAAAGTTTACCTTAGTAGATTAAAGAAATAGAGACTTAAAAATATAATGTATAAACATTTATTTTACCATTTTGAAAAAAATTACACTAAAAGCAAAGGAAATAGCATGGAAGTGATGTAAGAGCAAATAATATGAAAAGTTTGCAAATCTAACAAAATAAGTTACCAAAACCCCTTTTGATGACAAACAGATTTCCTTAAATTTTGATGTTACCATGAGAATATTAAGAAAACTTTAAAAGTGTTCATACTTTGGAAGACATTCAATGAAATTAATCTGGTAAAAAATCTAGTAAAAATAGTATTTTAGATGCAGAAGTATATAGAAAAAACACAGGCAAATTAGTGCAGAGATAGGACCATGGATTCATAGAACTTGAGATTAAAGAGAAAGGAAAGTAAGGAAATTTGAATGAAGTATGAAATTTAATGAGTAATAATGGATTGATATTTGTTCATTGATCATTACAAATGTACCACACTTAGGTATGATGTTAATAATAGAGGAACTAAGCAGATTCCTAGGCTGTTTCTGCATTGGTAAAATTCATGTACATATGAAGTACTGAATGAATGGTATCATTCTTAAGGTATTATAACTTGTGGTGATGTCAGTAATCATCTACTACATGACAACTTCTAGAGATTCATAGGATTGTGATATTTGTTATGCTAAGGACTCCTGAACAAAAATGGCATTTTATTTAGAAGGTGCATCAGTGTATTAGTTATTTGTGTTAAGAATTACCTCAAGGCCAGGTGCGGTGGCTCACGCCTATAATAATCCCAGCAATTTGGGAAGCCAAGGCAGGTGGATCACCTGAGCTCAGGAGTTCGAGAGCAGTCTGGCCAACATGGTAAAACCCCATCTCTACTAAAAATACAAAAATTAGCCGGGCATGGTGGTGGGGACCTGTAATCCCAGCTACTCAGGAGGCTGAGGCAGGAGAATTGCTTGAACCCGGGAGCCAGAGGTTGCAGTGAGCCGAGATCACGCCATTGCACTCCAGTCTGGGTGAGAAGAGTGCAACTCCATCTCAAAAAAAAAAAAAAGAAAAAAAAAGAATTACCTCAAAATCTGGTAGATTAAAGCACTAAATATAATCTCACAATTTCTGCTGTGGTTCAGGAATTTAGGAGCTTACCTGGGGGTTCTGGCTCAGGGTCCCTTACGAGTTTGCAGTCAAGATGTCATCCTGAACTAGAGTTATTTTATTTTATTTTATTTTTTTACACAATGAATTACTTTTATTTCAGTATGCATCCACATTTCAGCATATAGTGGCTCTGAACAGAAACTGGAAAGACACAGCAATTTGCCAGGAGGTCAAGCCCGCCAATTTCAGGGATCTGCTGTGCACACTGGGTTCTTTCTTAATCCCTGCTGAGGATCTTGAGAAGCAGCAGCACCAAAACCAAGGCGTGCACTAGATTCAAGGTTCTTTTTGTTCCAGTTGTCAGATTCCAAACTAGACCTCAATGGATTGCAAGGATGACCAAATGAAAGCCCTGTTTAAAACTTCTTCAGTTTTTAAAAGCAAAAGCAATTACAGGAAAGTAAAACAATTCAGAGGGATCATGTGTGCTTACAGGTGTCTTCTTGTGGTCTTTCTCCAATTTCAACCACCAAGGACTCCGAGAGCTGGCAGGTCTGAGTAACCCTGGTGACTTTCCTTTTCACCTTATCAAAACTTGAGCTAAAAACAATGCATCAGCTGATGACAGCAGAGGATGGCAGGGCTGAGGACCCAATATTCATTTCCCAGGCTGGTGGAGAGTGAGTAAGTACAGTTCCAAAACTAAACAAGGGAGGTTAGAGACTTTCTACCCTTACCTGATGGCTTCTGGCCAAAGCAAGGAAGTGTCATGGAAGGTACTGAGTGGTGATGGTGCAAAAAGGAACTTGAGGAGGAGGGAAGAAAAAGCAGCATCCCTCTATAAAGGTGGGGGAGAGAAGATACGGGGAAAGCCCTGAATTCCTTACCAAAAGCCAATCTCAGAGGGGAGCGGAGGGGTTACAATCTATGCTTCTGCCAAAGGCAGGAGTGGAGAAGTGTGGGGAAAGGATGATGGATTGGAAGGGGCATAATTTAAGACTTAAAGAAACCAGGGGTGCAGGCGAAGCACCCCACACACCCAGCAGTAGTCCCGCAGGCTGCAACCTGAAACCTTCACATCCACTTTAACAAGCCAAACTAGAGGGCTGTTGTTGCAGGGAAGTGGGAGGTGGGAGGGTAAGGGGAGAAGGCAGAGACCCCCAGGCCATGTAATCAGCAAGGTGATTGTGTGATGTTTCTTTTCACAGTTGAGTTAGATGTGCCTCACCAGTTCTGATGGGAATCAATTTAATTAGAATTTCTTCATTCCAGAAATTCAACTATGTGGACAGTGGTTACACTTGATAGGATGATTTGTTATAGCACAATTTATATATTTCAAATGGACAAAAAATTAGTATCATTTACAGTATCTTAAGATAAATTTCCTTTGAATGGGAGCTTCCTTTCCAGTACTTTGAGGTCTACACGATGTATATAGAAAATTTACTACTGTGGAAAATGAAGACTGCTTAAATCGAATGGGGGGAAGCGGAAGGTCCTGTAGTTTTTCTTTTTGATTAATTGCTGTAACACTGTCCTTCAGGCGGCTGAGGGAGTTTCATATTTTCTGTAGACATCATTAGGCGCTGAAGCTCTTGCAGGACAACTTGGATGCTATATGAATTCTGCCATTTTGCTAGCACTGATATGGCTCGTGGGTCCACCACTCCATTAGAACTATTAACTCCATTTATATTAATTTTTGTTACAAATCTTACAAAGGGGGTGCTAGTGGGTATTTAGGTCCACATTCTATTTTAAGGCTGAATATCTGCTTTTCATAAATTGTTCTTGGAGGCCCAATTATCATCCCTGTCCATCTTGTAAGTGTCCTGTCTTCATCATTTTTTAGACCTCAGCTAACTGTGCCATCTCCTACTCCTTTCTGGCCTTCTTCGAGTTCTTCCAATAGTTGGAAATTGTGAGGGACTTTTACTCCTGAGCCCATGGTGGCTGCCATCTTGCGCTGCTGACTCTTGAAGGCCAGCCCCGAACTACAGTCATCTTAAGGCTGACTGTGCTCAGATAGCCCAAGTTCTTGGGCTTCCTGTTGGCAGGAGGACTGACTTTTTGCCATATGGACATTGCATAGTGCAGCTTGAGTATCCTTATGACATGGCAGCTGGCTTTTCCCAGAGCGAATAATCTAAGTCAAAGAACCAGGAGAAAGCCACAAAGCCTTTTATGTCCTAATTTTGGAAGTCACACACGGTCACTTCTGCCACATTGTATTTGTTAGAAGTAAGCCAATAAATATAATCCATACTCAAAGGGAGGAGAATTAGGCTCCACTTTTTGAAGGGGGTACAATTAAATAATTTGTGGACATATTTTAAAATCACTGCAACCAATAAGGAAATTCATGTAGAAAAAGACTTTAAAGATGTTTCTGATGTTGCTAACTTAGGAAAGAAAAGTATTCACCCTTTGTTACCATAACCAGGCAGGTGGACCTAGATTTCCTATAACATTTCCTTGTACCAAATTTATTCCCCCAGTTTTCTTCTTAAAATATGACTGCTATAACAAATTACTGTAAACTGGGTGGCTTAAACAACAGAAGTTTATTCTTTCACAGTGCTGGAGGTCAGAAGAAAATCAAGGTGTCATCAGGGCTATACTCTCTCTAGAGGTTCTAGAGGAGAATGTTTTTGCCTCTTCCAGTTTCTAGTGATTCTTGGCATCCTTGACTGTTCACGGTGTCATTCCAGTCTGTGTCGTCATGGTGGCATTGCTTCCTCCTATCTGTGTTATCTTTCTTTGCCTTATTCTTGTAAAGACACTTGTCACTGGATTTAGAGCTCACCTGGACAATCTAGGATAACGCTCCTCTTAAATTTTTTTTTGTTTTTGAGATGGAGTCTCACTCTGTTGCCCTGGCTGGAGTGCAGTGGCACTATTTCAGCTCACTGCAACCTCCGCCTCCTGGGTTCAAGCTACCTCAGCCTCCCGAGTCACTGGGATTACAGGTGCAGGCCACCATGCCTGGCTAATTTTTGTATATTTAGTAGATTTGGGCTTTCACCATGTTGCCCAGGCTGGTCTTGAACTCCTGACCTCAGGTGATTTGCCCGCCTCTATCTCCCAAAATGCTGGGATCACAGGCGTGAGCCACCATGCTGGCTCTTAAAATTCTTAACTACGTATTTTGCCTTATAAGGTAATATTCAGTCTGTTACTACATACGGCAATAGTAATGGGTTCTGGGGATTAGGCCATGTCTTTTTGGTCACCATTTAGTCCACCACACCTAGTATCTCTATTAATTTGCATTGCAAAATTGAAGAACAAAAAGATCTCTATTGGCCAGTTATGGTGGCTGATGCCTCCTAATACCTTAGGAGGCCAAGGCTGGAGAATCACTTGAAGCCAGGAATTCAAGACCAACCTGGGCAATATAGTGAGACCCCACTTCATATATATATATATATACACACACACACACACACACACACACACACACACACATTTAAAATTAGCCAGGTGTGGTGATGCACACCTGTAGTCCTAATTACTCAGGAGGCTAAGGCTCAGGAGGATCAATCGAGCCCAGGAATTTGAGTTTACAGTTAGCTATATGATTGCACCACCACACCCTAGTCTGGGTGGCAGAGTCAGACCCTGTCTTTGAAAAAAAAAAGATACTTAAGATAACCCTAAAGTTTGACCACAACTTTAAAAAACATTTTTATTTATTTATTTTATATGGAGTCTTGCTCTGTCACCCAAGCTGGAATGCAGCAGCATGATCTTGGCTCACTGCAACCTCCACCTCCTAGGTTGAAGCTATTCTCCTGCCTCAGCCTCCCGAGTAGCTGGGACTACAGGCATGTGCCACCACGCCTGCCTAATTTTTTTATATTTTCAGTAGAGATGGGGTTGCACCATGTTGGTCAGGCTGGTCTCGAACTCCTGGCCTCAAATGATCTGCCCGCCTTGGTCTCCCTGAGTGCTGGAATTACAGACATGAGCCACCATGCCGGGCTGTATTTATTTTGAGACAGTGTCTCACTGTGTTACCCAGGCTGGAGTGCGGTGGTGCGATCTCAGCTTACTACAGCCATGACCTTCCAGGCTCAAGCAATCCTCCCACCTCAGCCTCCCAAGCAGCTGGAACTACAAGCATGCACCACCATGCCCAGCTAATTTTTTGTTTATTTTTTGTAGAGATGGTCTTAAATGTCTTGCCCAGGCGTCTTGAACTCCTCAGCTCAAGTGTTCTTCCTGCTTGGCCTCCTCAAGTGTTGGGAATGATTACTGGCATAGGCCACTGTGCTGGGCCTCTTATTTTTATTTTACCTTATTTATTTTTTTAAGAGACAGAGTCAGCCGGGCGTGGTGGCTCAAGCCTGTAATCCCAGCACTTTGGGAGGCCGAGACGGGCGGATCACGAGGTCAGGAGATCGAGACCATCCTGGCTAACACGGTGAAACCCCGTCTCTACTAAAAAAATACAAAAAACTACCTAGGCGAGGTGGCGGGCGCCTGTAGTCCCAGCTACTCGGGAGGCTGAGGCAGGAGAATGGCGTAAACCCGGGAGGCGGAGCTTGCTGTGAGCTGAGATCTGGCCACTGCACTCCAGCCTGGGCGACAGAGCGAGACTCTGTCTCAAAAAAAAAAAAAAAAGAGACAGAGTCTTGCTCTGTCACCCTGTCTAGAAAGCAGTGGCACAATCATAGCTCACTGCAGCCTTGATCTTCTTGCCTTAAGTGATCCTCTTGCCTCAGTCTCCCAAGTAGCTAGGACTACAGGTGTACACCATCATACCTGGCCAATTAAAAAAATAAAATACATACACACACACACATTTTCTTTTAAAGAGATGGGATCTCACTATGTCGCCCAGGCTGGTCTCCAACTCCTGGTCTCAAGTGATCCTCCTGCCTTGGCCTCCCAATGTGCTAAGATTACAGGTGTGAGCCACTGCACCCAGCAATGTTCCTTTAAAATTTGCTTTAAATAATTAAGATAATAAAATACCTGTAAATTCCTTTTTGGAAAAAGTGAGATGATTTTTTCAAAGTGTGATATAAGATTGAGAAATATTATTTCAGTTAATTTTAATAATCAAGTATTTTGAAAAAATATAAAACATGAATAACACCCAGGTACTCAACACCTATCAAATATTAACATTTTTCCTTTTGTAAAATAAGGAAAACATTACAGATATAGTTGAAGACCCAGTATTCCCTTCCCATTTTA
This sequence comes from Rhinopithecus bieti, assembly GCF_001698545.2. Classification (NCBI taxonomy): domain Eukaryota; kingdom Metazoa; phylum Chordata; class Mammalia; order Primates; family Cercopithecidae; genus Rhinopithecus; species Rhinopithecus bieti. Next base: position 692,370 of record NW_016803103.1, read on the forward strand.
TTTTCCATGTCTTCCTCTTCAGAGATAATAGTACTATCCTGAATTTGGTATTTACCTTTATCATAAAAGTTTTAAAAATTATTCCTTTATATAGATGTAGGTATCACAATATATAGCATTTCTTGAATGCCATATACATGTATATGTAGGTATGTGTGTATATATACACACACATACTATATAACATGCTATACTTGTTATTTCTTCAGATTTATTCATGTTGATAAATATATAACTGTTCAGTTTTTTTTTTTAAACTGTAGGTTTCAAATCATTAGTAGCACAGAAAATCAATATAGCAGGTCATGAACTGCTTTAGAAAAAAATGGAACAGAAAATAGAATGTATCATAAGTACTCAATTTAATGTCTATATACATATATGTATGTGATGTATATATACGCATATATGTATTATAGAGTCATGGTATGAAATATATTTCTCACTGTAGGTAAAATATTTGGAAGTCATACATTCATTTTCACTACTGTATAATATTCTATTGTATGAATATGACAGTTAACTACTGTCCTACTGATATTTCAATTGTTTCCATTGTTTTACTAATACAAGTTGAGCATACTAATCCCCAAATCAAAAATGCTCCAAAATCTGAACATTTTTGAGTACCTGCATGACCCTCAAAGGAAATGTTCTTTGGAGGATTTTAGATTTTTGGATTAGGGATGCTAAAGTGTTAAGTATAATGCAAATATTCCAAAATCTGAAAATATTTGAAATCTGAAACACTTCTGGTCGCAAGCATTTTGGATAAAGAATACTCAATTGGTAGAAACAATGCTGCAAAATAGTGTTAAACATATCTCCTTGTGTGTACAGGCAAGTTTCTTTTTTTTTTTTGAGACAGAGTCTTGCTCTGTCACCCAGGTTGGAGTGCACTGGTGTGATCTCCACTCACTGCAACCTCCGCCTCCTGGGTTCAAGCAATTCTCCTGCCTCAGCTTCCCAAGTAGCTGGACTACAGGCGTGTACCACCACACCTGGCTAATTTATATATATATTTTAGTAGACATGGAGTTTCACTATATGTTGGCCAGGCTGGTCTCGAACTTCTGACCTCAGGTGATCCGCCTGCCTCGGCCTCCCAAAGTGCTGCGATTACAGGTATGAGCCACTATGCCTGGCCTGCAAGTTTCTATAATACTTACAAGTAGAATTGTTGGGTCATAGGGCATATGCATCTTCAACTCTGCTAGATATTGCTTAATTCATCTCTACTGTGTTGTTCTCAGTAACAGTGTACTAGGTTCCTATCATACTACTCATTAACATTATACATTAAAAATATTATCAATCTGATAGGTATGGAATAGGTCATTATTGTTTTAAATTGAATTCCCCTGATTAGTGAAGCTGAACATGTTTTTTGTGATTATTACACTTTTGGGTTTCCTCTTCTATGAATTGATCAGTTTTCTATTGGATTTGTTCACTAATTTGTAGTTTATTATAAAATGAGTTCTTTTTCTTTGTTGAATAATGAACATTTCATCATCTTCATCCAGCTTGTGGCTTGTATTTTGACATGTTCTTTGATGAACAAGCTTTTTTAATTTTAATGTATAAACTTACTAAGCTTTTCCTTGAAAGTTTGTCCTTTTATGTCTTTGTGCCTTACCTTATTTAAGAAATCCTTCCTCTCTGAGGCATAACAATTTTGTCCTATAATTTCTCTTAAAAAATTGAGTTTTAATCCATTTTGAGTTTATATTTGTGTTTGTTGTAAACAGAGGTAGATTTACTCTACCATCACTTGTATAAGCTCTTTCCAAGGCTCTGGGAGAAGCCCAAGTAATGTTCACATAGGTTGTGTTTTTATAAAATTTTCAAAAGTAATTTATTTTGGAATTTCCTTAGGAATCCCCAAATTATAAGTTTTTGGCCTCATAAAACTTGGACTTCTTTCCTACATCTGAGGTAGGAATCTAATTTTAATCTTTCTCCATACAGGTAGTAATTGTTCTAGTATCAATTATTGAAATATGTACTCTTTGCCATTGATTTGTAATGCTACTCTGTCATATATAAAGATGCCATGTTTGAAGGGGTTACTTTTTGGGCTTTTTATTCAGTTATATTGGTATGTTTGTCTATCCCTCAGATTTGTTTGAGGTAGTAGAGATTTCTAGGACTCTTCCTGTCTTCCAAAAGGGTTTTAAACTAGGTCATTCCATTGATGATTTATTTTAGTGAAAATTACAGTTTTCTGATTTTGCTTGAAAGGCTTAGGTCAGTGGAAAAAAATACATTGTTATCTGTAACTGGTAACTCCTCTCTTAAGCCTTGCCTGATTTTCTCACATAGTTGTAAATGATTTTTTTACGGTGTCCCACAGCACTTTTTACATAATCCAGTTAATCATATGATATTTTAATAGGTCACTTAGATCTGTGATTCCATTGAAACTGAGCTCCTTCAATGTGGGCATGCCCAAGTGACTGGTATGGTGTATAACACATAGTGGGCATTCAAAGAATGTCTGAGTTAATGGGCAAATTCAGAATATTAAACTAACATACATAAATCACTTGAGCCAATCATGATTATTAGTTTCTTGCCAACTAGACTTATGAACTATACTGTGCCCTATTTTCATAGTGAGATAATATCTATGTGACTTGGATATTTGTTTACACTTAACTCTGAGGGTATATTAAGAATGTTTACCTGCTGTAACTCTTTAGGAAGCCAGTCAGAAGCGCACTGTACAGCTGCTTAATGTGTATGACTTTAAATCCAGAAAACTTTGTTGTTCTATTGATTGTGGTAATTAATGGTTTTTCTTTTTTCCTTCTCAAAAGGGGAGAAATAAAGTCAGAAGACTTTGGTTGATTATAAGTTTAACGTTTCTGAAATAACAAAGTTGAATTAAGGTCAGCTTATATCTAGTATATGAATTGTTTAAAATAATACTTCCTGCTGAGACAGATAACCCTCCAAATCTCAGTAAGTTTAACAGTAGTTTATTTCTCAATCGTGGAAAATCCTAATGGATGTCACTTATCATCAGTTGTTTCTCTAGGCAATGACTCATAGACTCAATCTCCTAGTTTTTGTCCTTAACCTCTCCTTGGACCTTGGAGTCCTCTGCACATTTTTATCCTGCTTGGTGATGGAGAAAGACTAAGGCTGTCATGTGGGAGGCTTTTATGAGCCAGGCCTGTGCCTACATCACTTCTATCCACATTCAGGTGGTCAGAACTCAGTTACTTGATAACACCTGGCTGTTAGACAGCCTGAATAATAATTTAGCCCTGTGTACACAAGGAAAAGGTAAGCAGATTTCCTGAATAATTGTTAAAGTAAATCACTGTCATAACCTATTAGGTACCACATAATATGCGAGGTGTTAGGGATACAGGTCCCTGTAGTTGAAGATCCCATATATATACCACACATAATAGAAAACTAAAAAAAACAAGCCTTTCTCTACCTTTTTCAATCTTTTAATCTTGCAGCTAGAAAATGTAAGCAGGGAGATGGAAATAAGTAAGAAAATTAAAAACAGAAATGAAGAAACAATGGTTAATAACCTGAAGTGGAAAACACTGTGCTTAGATGGGTTTGCTGGTGAGTAATACCAAACATTTAAGGAAGATATTATACCAATTCTCTATAATCTCTTCCAGAAAATAGAAGCAAAGGAATACTTCCTAACTTATTCATGAGCCCATCCTTACTATAATACCAAAATCAGATAAAGACATCATAAGAAAACCAAACCAATATTTCTCATGAACATAGATGCAAAAATCTTCAACAGAATACCAGCAGATTAAATCCAACAATGTATAAGAGGAAGTACAAGCCTTGACCAAGTGGGACTTATCCCAAGTATGCAAGGCCGGTTAAATATTCAACAATCAATTATTGTGATCAATCACATTAACAGGCTAATGAAGAAAAAGTCACATGTTCATATCAATAGATGCAGAAAAAGCATTTGACAAAATCTAACACCTATGTTATGATAATAACTCTCAGCGAGCTTTAGTTTGCTAAAGAACATCTACAAAAACCCTACAGCTAACAACATACTTAATGGTGAGGAACTTGAAGGTTTCCTGTTAAGATCAAGAACAAGGCCTGCCTCTACAGAACCAACCTGCCTCAAAGTCTTGAGAACACTTAAACAATATTTGTGGGGGGAAGAAAAATTTTACAATCCAAAGATATAATAGATTTGGAAAAGACTTGCCATTTGACATTTAAAAAAATGAGCAATGAAACTATTAGTGAAAAGGAATTAAATTTATCTTAACTGCTTATGGTAAAGGGCACAGTGGAATACAGGTTGAAAACTACAAATTTTTTGAAACTTAAACCAAAACACAGTGCCCAGATAATTTTCCCAAGCCAGGAATTTGTCCATTTTTTTGTTGGTTCCAGGAGAAAAATGGCATATGAGAACAAAAAATGTTTAGCATTCCATATGTTATTTGTTCAATTCCGTCTTCATTTTGGTTATTGCCGCAGCTTCCCTAAATCTCACGTCAGACTGCAATCCTATGGTTCCCCACAATATTCTTTGACCATCCCTCCCCCGCCCCTCATCAGCAAACTAGGGGGTACTTCACCATTGCTTTGTGAAAATAACAATGCGAGAGCTTGTCTATACGTTTGGCCAAAACGCGTCCTCCAACAGTGTACGTCCTAATCCCTTCAATTATCTTCCCACATCCACCCTCCTTCCAGCAAATAAACCTCGGAACTAAGTTGAAATCTGTCACTTATTTCGCTCCTCCTACCAGCGGCCTATTGCTTCTGCCCTCCCCAGTGAACCCAACCCAGTTCCTCTTCCCAGTCCTCCCATTTCTCAAGAAAGACAACCACCTCTGTTTTTTTCAGGGCTTTAAGTGCTAGGTGTGGTTTCTTCCTCGGCATCCAACCAGCGACCCTCCGTGCCTCCCCACCCAGGACGGACTTCCACCTCGGGAACCGCCGACCGCGCAGCGGCCCCAGCACCCGCAGCCACCCTTTCCCCGGAGCGCCACTTCCGGATCTCGGGTGTTTCCCCTTTACGGTTCCCCCCACCCCCTCGGACACCTCCTAGATCTTTATACTAACTAGCAGGGTCGCAGCTGGGACCCTGGCTAGCCGAACGCAACAGTTCTTCTCCACGAAGACGCGCAGAGTAGCTTCTCTAGCCTGAGAAATTCGGTCCGGCTGCGTAGAGTGGCGGCCGTGGAGGGACACTTTGTTTTGAACACCAAGTAGGGCACACCCGGAAGTGGCGCGGTACAGGAGCAGCGCTGCCGGCGGGGGTGGGTGCCAGGGACCTGGAGGTGGAGGGGACGCGGCGGTACTCTGGCGTGTGAGCGGACAGTGGAGTGCTGGGGAGCGGGAGCGGGAGGGGGGGGCCTTCTAGCTTTCGTTCTATGGTGGCAGATCCGGCTGGGTTCCGGGAAGCGAGGGCCTAGCGGAGTGGCTGGGTTGGTGAAGGGCTACTACGGCCGAAGAGCAGTCCGCCTCACTTCATTCTTCCTGTCTGAGGGACCCGCTCTCTTCTGGTCACTACATCTTCCTCCCTTACTTCGCTTGGCAAGGGGTGTCGTACTTGAGGAAGTCGCAGCTGGAGCTGGGAGTCCTCTTGAGTTTTCTCTGCTTCTAAGAGGAGGCGAACAGCCGCTTTGGTGGGGACTTACTGCTTTCGGCCTGAGATAACTAACGCTCTTTCCTTCACTATACCGCCGACTTACAACGTTTCTATCTACTCCTTTCAGCTACCGACTTTGATTCCTTACCTTAAAAGATGCTGGAGTCATATGTAACTCCAATTTTAATGAGCTATGTGAATCGCTACATCAAGAACTTAAAGCCGTCGGATCTACAGCTTTCACTGTGGGGTGGAGACGTGGTACTTAGCAAGCTCGAGTTAAAGTTGGATGTGCTGGAACAGGTAAGCTATGTAGCTGTCATGAACTGGAAACAGTTTTCAACTTGTTTGGACGGTAATCTGTTGTATCCTACGCCTTGACTTTGTGCTCTAAAAAGGAAACTTTTCTACTGATGTATTTTGAACTACCTTGAAACAAGGGGGGCTTATTTTACATTATTTTCTCTTTTTTTGAGATGGAGTCTTGCTCTGTCGCCCAGACGAGTGCAGCTGCGTGATCTCGGCTCACTGCAACCTCTGCCTCTGGGACTCAGGCAGTTCTCCTGCCGTAGCCTCCCTAAGAGCTGGGATTACAGGTGCGCACCACCACGCCTGGCTAATTTTTGTATTTTTAGTGGAGACGGGGTTTCACCATGTTGGCCAGGCTGGTTTCGAACTCCTGACCTCAGGTGAGCCGCCTGCCTCGGTCTCCCAAAGTGCTGGGATTATAGGCGTGAGCCACTACGCCCGACCTGCATAATTTTTAAAAATAGTTTGTTCCCAGGTGACGGTATATTAGAATGGGATTACTTAAAGTTGCCTTGACAGAAAGACGATTTCATTGTTCATGTCAGAATTGTTCTATTCAGTCAATTTTCAAGCATTATGAATGTGCTAATTTATGTTGTCAAAATTCTGTATAAGCCTGGAAAATATTACATTCTCATTCTCCTTTTTGGTCAGTGGAAGGATTTGAAAGCCATCAGGAAGGGTGGCTGGCTGGTGGGGTTGAGGAAAAAAAGATAAAAAAAAAAAACAAAAAAAAACCAGGTTCAGATCATGAGGAAAGATGACATTTCCCACAGCATCCTCAGAGTGTTGAGTAGATACATTGAGAATGGCAGTAAAATTATAAACTTCTTTATTAATCGTTTTAGTTTCTTTTAACATGAGATTGGTCTGATGCAAAAGAACTCTAACTTCAAAGATCACATATTCATTAATTCATTTATTACCTATATTAGTAACATATGCCAACAAATTCTGTTAGACTTGAGGATCTGTGCAAACTCAGAAGAATCAGGGACCAACTGATTTTTAGGAGATAAGGGAAGACTTAATCTGACAGTGATAGTTATTGATAATTTTTAGTTATAGTCCACAGCCTCTTTTATTACTCTTTTATTAAGTCAGTCTAGACTTAACACTAAGAAATAATACTCCTGGCTGCTTCTTTTTCCTGTTTCCAAGGTTAGTTGAGTGGCTTAGTATTTTCATTTTCATTGTTTTTTTTTTTTTTTTTTTTTTTTTTTTTTTTTTTTTTTGATGAGCACAAATCCCAAGTGTAACAGCTCAATTTTTTTTTTTTGAGACGGAGTCTCGCTCTGTCGCCCAGACTGGAGTGCAGTGGCGCCATCTCGGTTCACTGCAAGCTCCGCCTCCCGGGTTCACGCCATTCTCCTGCCTCAGCCTCCTGAGTAGCTGGGACTACAGGCGCCCGCCACCACGCCCTGCTAATTTTTTGTATTTTTAGTAGAGATGGGGTTTCACCGTGTTATCCAGGATGGTGGCGATCTCCTGACCTCATGATCCGCCTGCCTCAGCCTCCCAAAGTGCTGGGATTACAGGCGTGAGCCACCACGCCCGGCCAACAGCTCAATTTTAAAATGTTTTATTTACACCTGTGCAACTACTGTCCAATAAAAAAATAGAATGTTTCCAGCACCCCAAAAGGCTCGCCTGTTTTACTTTTATTAAGTACTCCGGGCTGGGCGCGGTGGCTCATGCCTGTAATCCCAGCACTTTGGGAGGCCAAAGCGGGCAGATCATGAGGTCAGGAGTTCGAGACCAGCCTGGCCAACATGGCGAAACCATGTCTCCACTAAAAATACAAAAAATTACCTGGGCATGGTGGCATGCGCCTGTAATCCCAGCTACTCGGGAGACTGAGGCAGGAGAATTGCTTGAATCCGGAAGGGGAAGGTTGCAGTGAGCCGAGATCACACCACTGGGCTCCAGCCTGGGCGACAGAGTGAGACTCCATCTGGGGTGGGGGGATGTACTCCCCACTCCTAAAAGAGGTGACTGGTAATCTGACTTCTGTCAACATAGATAAGTTTTACCTGGTTTTGAACCTCAAAAAAATTGGAATCACTTATGTTTGGCTTTTTTCTTTCAACCTTTCTAAGATTAACCCCTGTTGTTAGAAGAGTTTGTTTTTCGTATTGTCAGTACTATTCCATTGCATGAAGATTCCACAATTTACTTACACATTCTCCTTTTGATGGACACTTGGGTTTTTAATATTTGTGGCTGGTGAAGAAAGCTTCCATGAACATTCCAGTACATCTATCTTGGTAAGAGAAGTATTAATTTCTCTTAGGTGTATACCTAGAAGGTAGGGCCTGTGTTTAGCCTGTGTTTTCATTTCGTATTGCCAGATAGTCTTCCAAAGTGATTATATCAATTCCAGTCTCACCAACAACTTATGAGCATTCCAGGTATTTCACATTTTTGCTACTACTTGGTATGTTTGTTATTTTAATGTTAGCCTTTCCAGTGGGTGTGTAGTGATATCTCATTGTAATTTTAACTTCTATTTTCCTCATGACTAATGACGTTTTTATATTCTTATTGGCCATTTAGCTATCTTTTTTTTTTTGTGAAGTCTAAGTCTTTTTTCCTTTTGTAAAGATTGAATTTTCTGTCTTATTGATGTATAGGAAATCTTTTTTTTTTTTTTTTTTGAGACAGAGTCTCACTCTGTTGCCCACGCTGGAGTGCAGTGGCGTGATCTCGGCTCACTGCAAGCTCCACCTCCTGGGTTCATGCCATTCTCTTGCCTCAGCCTCCTGAATAGCTAGGACTACAGGCGCCCACCACCATGCCCAGCTAATTTTTTGTATTTTTAGTAGAGACGGGGTTTCACCATATTAGCCAGGATGGTTTCGATCCTCTGACCTCGTGATCCGCCTGCCTAGGCCTCCCAAAGTGCTGGGATTACAGGTGTGAGTCACTGTGCCCGGCCAGGAATTCTTTATATATTTTGGAAATGAGTCCGTTGCCAGATAGATGTTTTGCAGTATTTACTTTCAGTTTGTGGCTTGTATCTTTACTCATAAAAGTGTCTTGATGAATAAAAGTTAATAATCTTACTGAAGTCCAGTTTATCAATCTTTTCCCTTGTGGTTAGGGTTTTTCTTGTCTTGTTTAAGAAACCTTTGCTTACACCAACAACATATATTCTTTTATATTTCTTTTAGGAGCTTTATTAAATTCCATGATTCATGTCAAATTTGTTTTTCTGCATATGTGTAATAGAGGTAAAGATTAATTTATTTCCACTGATAGTTGATCTATACCATTTGTTGAACTCTTCTTTCCTTACTCAATTACAGTAAGCCTTTGCTGTAAATCAGGTTGCCATATGTGTGTGGATTTGTTTCTGAACTCTTTATTCTATTGAGTGATCTGTTTATCTGTTCTTGTGTCACTCCATATGGTTACTGTAGCTTTTATAATAAGACTTGGTATAGCAGTGTAATTAGTACAACTTTGTTCTTTTCTCCTTCAAGATTTTCGTAACTATTTTAGGTCCTTTGTATTTCCACATATATTTTATTTTTTTATTTTTTTTTGAGACAGAGTCTCGCTTTATAGCCCAGGCCGGAGTGCAGTAGTGCGATCTCGGCTCATTGCAACCTCCACCTCCCTGTGGAGAAATTCTCCTGCTGCAGCCTCCCTAGTAGCTGGGATTACAGGTGTGCACCACCATGCCTGGCTAATTTTTGTATTTTTAGCAGAGACGGGGTTTCACCATGTTGGCCAAGCTGGTCGAACTCCTGAGCTCAGGTGATCCACCCGCTTTGGCCTCTCAAAGTGCTGGGATTACAGGCATGAGCCACCATGCCCAGCCTATCATGTACATTTTACTTTCAACTTGTAACCTTTATAATTAATTTCTAAAAAAGAAAGCTGTTAGTGTTTTTGCTGAGATTACATTGAATCTATAGATCGATTTTGGATGAATTAACATATTGAGTTGACATAGTTTTGAGTTTTTCAATTCATGTACAAAGCATTGCTTTCCATAGTTTTAGGCCTTTAATTTCTCTCAGCAATGTTTTGAACTTTTTAGAGAAATTTTGCATGTATTTAATTAAATTTTACCTCTTTTTATTGATGGTTAAGTAGCATTTTAAAAACCTGTTTTCTGGCTAAGTGTGGTGGCTCTTGCTTGTAATCAATCACAGCACTTTGGGAGGCCAAGGTGGGTGGATCACTTGAGGTCAGGAGTTTGAGATCAGCCTGGCCGATATGGCAAAACCTCGTCTCTACTAAAATTACAAAAATTAGCCAGGTGTGGTGGCTGATGCATGTAATCCCAGCTACTTGGGACGCTGAGGCATGAGAATCACTTGAATGGGAAGGTGGAGGTTGCAGTGAGCCGAGATCGCGCCACTGGACTCCAGCCTGGGCGACAGAGTGAGACTCTGTCTCAAAAGACAAACACAAAAAAACCCCTCTATTTTTAAATAATTTGTTACCAGTACAGGGAGATAAAATTGATTTTAGTATGTTGACCTGTCCAGTGGCCCAAAACGTCTAACAGTCTTTGGTAGGTTCTTTTAGATTGTCCATGTTCAATCATGTCATCTGCAAATAATGACAGTTTTATATGTTTCTATCCAATACTTGTATCTTTTATTTCGTTTTATTTCATTATTGCACTGGGCTAGGGCCTTTTATATAATGTGGAGTAGAGGTCATGAGAATAGACATCCTTTTTTGTTTCCAATTTCAGTGGGAAAGTATTCAGTGTTTTACTATTAAGTATGTTGTTAGCTATAAATAACCTTTATTGAGTTGAGATTCTCTTGTATTACTACTTTTCCAATGAGTTTTAAAAATCATAAATGAATGCTGAATTTTATCAAATATTACATTTAATGAGTTGATACATGATTTTTCTCTTTTGTTTTATTAATGTGGTAAATTACATTGTTTTCAAATCTTAACCTTGAATTCCTGGAATAAACCTGATTGTATATTATCTTTTTTACATATTGTTGGATTCAATTTGTTAAATTTTGATTGATTTTGTTGTGTATTTGCTTATAAGCGATACTAGCCTATGATTTTCCTTTCTTGGAATGTTGTTTCCTGGTTTTGAATGTCATATATGTGTGTGTGTGTATATATCTACATATAGGCCTTATTGATTTATCTGTGAGGTATTCCCTCTTTTTATAATCTCTGACAGTTTAAGATCAATGTTAGTAGTTTTTTTTAAATTGTAATAGAATATATATAATACAACATTTATCATCTTAACTTTTTTTTTTTTTGAGACAGAGTTTCACTCTTGGCTGGAGTGTAATGGTGCGATCTTGGCTCACTGCAACCTCTGCTTCCTGGGTTCAAACAATTTTCCTGCCTCAGCCTCCCCAGTACCTGGGATTACAGGCACCCACCACAATGCCTCGCTAATTTTTTGTATTTTTAGTAGAGATTGGGTTTCACCATGTTGGCCAGGCTGATCTCAAACTCCTGACCTCAGGTGATCCACCGACCTTGGCCTCCCAAAGTGCTGGGATTACAGGCATGAGCCATCATGCCTGGCCCATTTTAACCATTTTTAAATGTACAATTCTGTGATATTACTTATGTTTACATTGTTGTGCAACCATCACTACTGCTTATCTCTAGAATATTTTCGTCTTCCCAAACTGAAATTTGGGAAGTACCCATTAGACACTAACTCCCTATTTTCCTCTCTTCCCAGCCCCTTGCAACCACCATTCTACTTTATGACTGTATGAATTTGACTATTTTAAGTACCTCATATAAGTGGAATCGTTCAATGTTTGTTCTTTTGTTATTGGCATATTGCACTTAGCACAATGTCTAAAAAAGCTTATCCATGTTGTAGCATATGCTACTATGTCCTTTGTTTTTAAGTCTAAATAATCTATTATATGTACATGCCACATTTTGGGTTGCTTTCATCTTTTGGCTATAATGCTGATATGAAGGTAGGTGTACAAATATACCTGAGACTGTGCTTTTAATTTATTTGGGTATATACCCAGAAATGGAATTCCTAGATCATATGATAATTCTGCGTTTAATTTTTTGAGGAATCACCATACTGTTTTCCACAGTGATTGCGTTGTTTTACATTCCTACCAGCAATGTGCAAAGGTTCGAAGTGCTCCATGTCCTCACTAACACTTGTTGTCTTACTTTTTTTTTTTTATATAGCTAACCTAATGGGTATGAAATGATATCTCAATGTGGTTTTAATTTGCATTTCTCTGATGATTAGTGATGTTGAGCCTCTTTTCTCATGTACTTATTAGCTATGTTTGTCTTCTTTGGAGAAATGCCTATTTGAGTCCTTTGCCCAATTTTGAATTGGGTTCTTTGTTTTTTGTTGTTGTTGAGTTATAGGAGTTCTGTATGTATTGTGGATATCAATCCCGTATCAGATACATGATTTGCAGATGTTTCCTCACATGCTGTCAGTGGCATCTTACTCTATAATAGCATCCTTTGATACACCAAAGTTTTTAATTTTGATGAAGTTCAACTTAGCTATTTTTCTCATTCCTTGTATGGATTTTTGCTGTCATATCCAATCATTGTCAAATCTAATGTCATGAAGCTTTTCTCCTGTGTTTTCTTCTAATTTTTTTGCTCTTACATAGTATAAGGTAGTGTCGCAACCTCTCTCTCTTTTTTTTTTTTTTT
>NW_016803103.1:710267-727222 GCF_001698545.2 Rhinopithecus bieti
TTCCTTGAGCTGCTGTGAGCTCCACCCAGTTCGAGCTTCCCAGCGGCTTTGTTTACCTACTTAAGCCTCAGCAATGGCGGGCGCCCCTCCCGCAGACTGGATGCAGCCTTGCGGATAGATCGCGGCAGACTGCTGTGTTAGCAGTGAGGGAGGCTCCGTGGGCGTGGGACCCTCCCTGCCAGGTGTGGGATATATTCTCCTGGTCTGCCTGTCTGCTTACAGCGCAGTATTGGGGTGGGAGTTACCCGATTTTCCAGGTGTTGTGTGTCTCAGTTCCCCTGGCTAGGAAAACGGATTCCCTTCCCCTTGGCTTCCAGGTGAGGCGATGCCTCGCCCTGCTTCAGCTCTCGCTGGTCAGGCTGCAGCAGCTGACCAGCACCGATTGTCCGGCACTCCCTAGTGAGATGACCCCAGTACCTCAGTTGAAAATGCAGAAATCACCGGTCTTCTGTGTCGCTGGCGCTGGGAGTTGGAGACTGGAGCTGTTCCTATTCGGCCATCTTGCTCCGCCCCCCTCTCTCTTTTTTTAAAATGTGGATATTCAGGTTTCCCAACACCATTTGTTGACATCTGTACTTTCACACTGAATGGTCTTGACACCCTTCTCAAAAATCATTTGACCATAGATGTGAGGGTTTATTTCTGGGCTCTTAATACTATTGCATTGATTTATATGTCTGCCTTTATGACACTATCACACTGTTTGGATTATTGTAGCATTGTAGTGAGTTTCAGAATCAGGAAGTGTGAGATTACCAACTTCTCAGTTTTTTAAGGAAAAATTAAACATGAAGTCATCTGGGTTATGATGTAAAGTTATAAACTGCTGATTTAATTTAAGATATGTAGGATCATTTAGACATTTATTTCTGCTGTTGTCAGTTTTGGTGACTTGTATCTTTCAAGGAATTTCCCTATTTTTTGAAAATTCGGGATCAGCAAACTGTGTCCTGGGCCTGCTTTTGTAAATGCAGTTTTATTGAAACATAGCTACTCATTTTATTTATTGTCTGTGGCTGCTTTTACCCTAAAACAGCAGAATTAAGTAGCTAGGACAGAGACTGCGTGGCTTGCAAAAGCCTAAAGTATTTACTGTCTCCATCTGTACTGAAAAAGTTTGCTGCCCTGCTCTAAATTGTTACATGTAAGGAGTAAAGTTGGGTTTTTTGTTGTTTACTTTTTTTTTAAAATTTTTATTTTTTGAGACAAAGTCTCACTCTGTTGCACAGGCTGGAGTGCAGTGGCATGATCACAGCTCACTGCAGTCTTGACCTCTCAGGCTCAAGCTGTCTTCCCACCTCTGCCTCCTCTGAGTGCCAGTGCTACCATTTCCGAATAATTTTTATACTTTTTGTAGAGACAAGGTCTCGTGATGTTTCCCAGGCTGGTCTCAAACTCCTGGGCTCAAATGACCTTCCAACCTCAGCCTCCCAAAGTGTTGGGATTATAGATGTGAGCGCCTTATGCCCAGGCTGGTGTTTATTATAAAGCTGCCTTATTTAAAAAAATTTATCTGTAGGATCTGCAGTGATATCTTCTTCTCATGCCTGATGCTGGTAATTTGTATTTTTTTCATCAATATTGCTAGGGTCTTACTAATTTTATTAATATTTTCAAAGAACTAATTTTTGTTTTCGTTGATTCTTTTTTGAGTTGTACTTGTGCTTTGTCATTTATTTTGTTCTTATTTTATAATTTCTTTCACTTTTTTTGGATTCCATTTACTTTTCTTTTTTCTAGTTTCCTGAGTTGGAAACTTAAGTCATTGCTTTTTTTTCAGTCTTTTTCTACTGAAATACATATATGTAATGCTGTAATTTTTTTCTCTAACCATGTATTTAGCACTATCACGTAGGATTTCATGTTGTCTTTTCATTAAGTTAAAAAAATTTTATAATTTCCATTTTGATTTCTTTGATTATTGGGTTATTATTTGGCTTACTTAGAAGTATTTGCTTAATTTCCAAATATTTAGGAATTTATTAATTATCTTTCTGTTACTGATTTCTATTTAATTCCACTATGGTCAGCAGCACATTGTCTGTACAATTTTAACTTATTAAAATGTATAAATTAATATATAGTCTGTTTCTGTGTTTCATGTGCAATTGATAAAAAGTGTGTATTCTGCACTTGTTGCTGTAGTGTTCTGTAAATATCACTTACCAGCAATTGGTCATTAGAGTTCTTCAAATCTTATAAATCCGTATGGCTTTTCATTGTTTGCTTATTCTGTCAGCTACTAGATGTTGAGGTATGTCTGCAGATATAGCCATAGCTGGAGGTATAACTTCCAGTTATGATTGTGGATTTGTCTATTTCTCATTTTTAGTTTTGTCAGTTTTCACTTTATATATCTTAAAGTTATGTTATTAAGTGTATACATATTTAGTATCATGACATCTCATTGTTTAATATACTTGAAACAAATCATTCTAAAAAGTGTCCCTCTTTTTTTCTTTTCTTTTGTTATTGTGGTCCCTCTTTTCCTTGTTTTGGGTTGGGTTTGATTTTGTTTTCTACTCTCAAGGTGGACATTTAGGTTATTGATTTGAGATCTCTTTCTCTCTTTATTCTTTTCTTTTTCTTTTTGGACAAGGCCCAGGCTAGAGTGCAGTGTTGATCATTGCTCACTGCAGCTTCGACCACATGGGCTCAGGTGATTCTCTTACCTCAGCCTCCCAAGTAGCTAGGACCACATACATGTACTATCACACCTGGCTAATTAAAAAAAAAATTATTTGTAGAGGCAAGGTCTTGTATGTTGCCCAGGCTGGCTTTTTTTCCTGTTGCAGACATTTACAGCTGTGAATTTCTTTAGCTGCATCCCATAAATTTTGGTATATTGTGTTTTCATTTTTACCCAGATCAATTATTTTCTGACTTCTCTTGATACGAATATGTATTTTTGCAGTTGCTGTAGTTATTGGATGGAGTCGTTAGAGATATGTAGATGTCAGGTATACTGGTTGATAATGTTGTTCAAACCTTCTCTGTCCTTGTTGACTTTCTGTCCAGTTATTCTGTCCACTGTTGTAAGTAAGATATTGTAGTCTCTGCTGTTATTGAATTATCTATTTGTTCTTTCAGTTTTCTTAGTTTTTGCTATATGTATTTCAAGGGTTTGTTGCTATATTCATAAATGTTTTATATCTTCTGCATGAAGGGACCCTTTTATCCTTATAAAATGTTGCATTTTGTTTTTAGTGACTTTAAAAAAATAAGTCTCTTTTATCTGATATTAGTATAATTGTTACAGCTTTCTGCTGTTACTATTTGCATATCTTTTCTTTTCAACTCATTTATGTTTTGAATCTAAAATGTGTTTGTTTTAGAGAGCATATAGTTATATCTTGTTATATTTTAAAATTCAGCCTGATAATCTTTGCCTTTTAAAAATTGACATATAATAATTATATATGTTTATAGGGCACAGAGTGATACTTTGATACATGTATATAATGTGTAATGATCAAATCAAGGTAGTTAGCATATTCATCACCTCAGACGTATATAATTTCTTCATATTGGGAACATTCAAAATCCTCTCTTCTAGCTATTTGAAAATCTACAGTAAATTATTGTTAACTGTAGTCACTCTACAGTGCTATAGAACACTATAACTTATTCCTCTCATCCAACTGTAATTTTTTTTGTAGTTCTTTTTTGATTTTTGATTTTAATTTTAGTGTGTACTTGGTAGGTCTATATAGTTATGATGTACATGAGATGTTTTAATACAGGCATGCAATGTTTAATAATCACATCATGTAAAATGGGGTATCCATTCCCTCAAGCATTCTTGATGTTACAGACGACCTAATTGTACTCTTTTACTTATTTAAAAATGTATAATTAAATTATTAATGACTATAGTCACCCTGTTGTGCTATCAAATGCTAGGTCTTACTAATTCTATTGTTTTGGTACCCACTAACCATCTCTCCTCCTTGCCCCTTCCACTGGCTCTACCCTTCCCAGCCTCTGGTCCAGCTATAATTTTGTATCTCCCAGTATAATGTTTCATACTCCCCATTTTTTCTTTACCTTCCTAGTATCTAGTAACCACTGTTACACTCTCTACTTCTATGATGTCAACTTTTCCAGCCCTGTGTATGAGTGAGAATATGCAATATTTGTCTTTCTGTGCTTGACTTATTTCACATAACATAATGACTTTCATTTCCATTCATGTTGCTGCAAAGGACAAGACTTTTTTTTTTTTTTTGGCATAATAGTATTCCATTGTGCGTACACACCACATTTTCTTTTCTTTTTTTTTTCGAGACAGAGTCTTCCTCTGTTGCTCAGGGTGGAGCGCAGTGGTGCAATCTCGGCTCACTGCAACCTCTGCCTCCTGGGTTCAAGCGATTCTTCTGCCTCAGCCTCCCAAGTAGCTGGGACTACAGGTGCACGCCACCACACCCGACTAATTTTTGTATTTTTAGTAGAGATGGGGTTTCACCATATTGGCCAGGCTGGTCTCGAATGCCTGACTTCGTGATCTGCCTGCTTCTGCCTCCCAAAGTGCTGGGATTAGAGGTGTGAGCTACTACACCCGTCCTATACCACATTTTCTTTATCCATCATTCCTTTGTAGATGGATAGGTAGGTTGATTCCATATCTTTGCTATTGTGTATAGAGCTGCAATAAACATGGGAGTACAAGGTATCTCTTTATCATACTAATTTTATTTGTATGTACACCCAGTAGTGGGATTGCTGGATTATATCTAGTTCTATTTTCAGCTTTTTAAGGAACTTTTATGGTGTTTTTCATAATGGCTACTAATGTACATTCCCACCAAGTGTGTAAGTGTTTTCTTTTCTTTATATCCTCACCAGTATTTTGTTTGTTTGTTTGGGTAATAGCTGTTCTAACTGATATGATACTTTATTGTGGTTTTTATTTACATTTTCCCTATGATTAGTGATGTTGAACATTTTTCATATACCTGTTGGCCATTTATATGTCACCTTTTGAGAAATGTCTACTCAGAGCAATTGCCCATTTTAAAATTGGAGTGTCTCTGTGTGTGGGTGTGTGTGAGTGTGTGTGAGTGTGTGTGTGTGTGTGCGCATACATGCATGTGTGCTATTGAGTTGAGTTCCTTGTATGTTATGGATATTAACCTCTTATACAATAAAATATTTGTCTAGACCAAAGTCCCAAAGCATTTTCTCTTGTGTTTTCTTCTAGTAGTTCCATAGTTCCAGGAATTACATTTAAGTCTTTAGTCCATCTTGAGTTGATTTTTGTATATGGTGAGAGATTGGGATCAAGTGTCACTCTTCTGCTTATGGATATCCAGTTTTCATGGCACCATTGATTGGAGAGACTGTCCTTTCCCTAATGTGTGTTCTTCGTGCCTTTGTTAAAAATCCATTGGATTTAAATATGTGGGTTTATTTTTGGTTTTGCTGTTCTGTTCTCCTGGTTTGTATGTCTGTTCTTATATAAGTACCATGTTGTTTTGATTACTATAGCTTTGTAGTTTATTTTGAAGTCAGAAATTGTGATGCTTGCAGATTTATTCTTTTGTTCAGAATTGCTTTGACTATTCAGAGTCTTGTAGCCAAATACAGATTTTATCTTTGCTTGTTATGTACCTGTAAAGAATAGCATTGGTAATTTAGTAGGAATTACATTGAATCTGTAGATCTTTTTGGGTCATTTTAACAACAATTTTTCCGATATGTGAACATGAAATGTCTTTCTAATTTCTTTGTGTCTTCCTCTGTTTCTTTCACTAGTGTTCTGTCACTTTTTTTTGTAGAGCTCTTTTACCTCCTTGGTTCAATTTATTCCTAGGTATTTTATTTTTTGTAGCTATTGGAAATGGGATTGCTGTCTTGATTTCTTTTTCAGCTAGTTTGCTATTGTTGTAGGAAACACTACTGATTTTTATATGTTGATTTTTGTATCCTGCAACTTTACTGAATTTGTCAGTTCTAAGAGTTTTTTGATAGAGTCTTTAGGTATTTCTGCTTGTGAGATCATGTCATCTGCAAATAGGGACAGTTTGACTTTTTCTTTTCCAATTTGGATCCCTGTTGAAAAAATTTTTTTTTCCCTTGCTTAATTACTCTGGCTAGGACTTCAGTACTATGTTGAATAAGACTGGTGAAAATGGGCATTTTGTCTTTTTCCAGTTCTTAGAGGAAAAGCTTTTTGTTCCATTCTTGCATTCCTGGGATAAATCCCATTTAATTATGGTGTATAATCATTTTGCTGTGCTATTGGATTTGGTTTGCTAGTATTTTGTTGAGGATTTTGCATCTGTGTTCATCAGGCATATTGTCTTGTTTTCTTTTTCTGTCATTTCCTTGTTTGGTTTTGTTATTAGGGTAATATTGGCCTTGTAGAACGAGCTAGGAAGGATTTTCTTTTCTTTTTTTTTTTTTTTTTTTTTTTGAGACGGAGTCTCGCTGTGTCGCTCAGGCTGGACTGCAGTGGCCAGATCTCAGCTCACTGCAAGCTCCGCCTCCCGGGTTCACGCCATTCTCCTGCCTCAGCCTTCCCAGTAGCTGGGACTACAGGCGCCCGCCACCTCGCCCGGCTAGTTTTTTGTATTTTTTGGTAGAGTCGGGGTTTCACCATGTTAGCCAGGATGGTCTCGATCTCCTGACCTTGTGATCCACCCGTCTCGGCCTCCCAAAGTGCTGGGATTACAGGCTTGAGGGAAGGATTTTCTATCCTTCAGTTTTTTTGGAATAGTTTGAGAAGAATTGGTATTCTTTTTAAAAAGTTTAGTGGAATTCAGTAGTGAAGCCATTCAGTCCCAGGCTTTTCTTTGTTGGTGATTTTATTACTGATTCAGTCTTCTTACTCGTTATTGACTGTTCAGGTTTTCTCTTTCTTCTTGGTTCAATCTTGGTAGATTATGTGTCTGGGAATTTATTTGTGTTCTCTAGGTTCACTTATTTATTGGTGTGTATTTGTTCATAATAGTCACTAATGATCCTTTGTATTTCTGTGGTTTGGTCTCTTTTTTTCTTAGTCTATGTAATAGTTTGCTGATTTTGTTTATCTTTTCAAAAAACCAGCTTTTCATTTTGTTGATCCTTTGTATTGTTTGGTGTCTATTTCATTTATTTTGTTCTGATCCTCATAATATCTTTCCTTCTACTAATTTTGTGTTTGTTTTGTTCTTGCTTTTCTAGGTCCTTGACATGCATCGTTAGGTTGTTTATTTGAAATCTTTCAACTTCTTGATACAACTGTTTATTTTTATTTTTTATTTTTTATTTTTGAGACGTGAGTCTTGCTCTGCCGCCCAGCGCCTGGAGTGGCAGTGCCGGCTCTACCAGCTCACTGCAAGCTCCGCCTCCCGGGTTCACGGCCATTTCCCTTCTCAGCCCCCGAGTAGCTTGGGAACTACAGGCGCCCGCACTCGTCGCCCGGCTAGTTTTTTGGATGATTTTTTATAAGAGACGGGGTTTCACCGTATTAGCCAGGATGGTCTCGATCTCCTGACCTCATGATCGCCGTCTCGGCCTCCCAAATGCCTGGGATTACAGGCTTGAGCCACCCCGCCCGGCTGATACAACTGTTTATGCTAAGAAACTTGTTTGTAACTGTTTCTTGCCTATATTCCATGGATTTACTATGTTGTATTTCTATTTTCATTTGTTTCCAGAAATTTTAAAATTTCTTGTTCAATTTTTTTATTGATCCATTGGTTATTCAAAAGCATGCTGTTCAATTTTCATGTATTTGTACAGTTTCCAAAGTTTACTTGTTACTGATTTTAGTTTTATTCTACTGTGGTTAGAAAAGAAACTTGATATGACTTTGACTTTAAAAATTTTGGAGAATTTTTTTTGTGTGCTAATGGCAAGAATGTATTCTGCAGCTGTTGTTCTGTAAATATGTTACGTCTATTTGGTCTAAAGTGCAATTGAAATTTGATATTTTTGACTGATTTTCTGCCAGTGATCTGTTCAGTGCTGTGAGTGGGGTGTTAAAGTCCCCAATTATTATTGTAATGGAGTTTATCTCTCTCTTTAGATCCAATAATATTTGCTTTATCTGAGTGCTCTAGTAGTGAGTGTGTATATATTTATAGTTGTTATAGATGCTTGTCAAATTGACTTCATTATTATTATATAATGACCTTCTTTGTCTCCTTATACAGTTTGTGACTTAAAGTATATTTTTTCTGATATAAGGATAGCTACTCCTATTCATTTTTGGTGGAACTTTTTTCATTTCTTCATTTTAAGTTTATGAATATGTTTACAGAAGTGAGTTTCTTATAGGCAGCATATAGTTGGGTCTTGTTTCCTTGCCTGCCGCCCCCCCCGACTTCCCCCCTCTCACTCTGTCACCAGGCTGGAGTGCAGTGGTGCAATCTTGGCTCACTGCAGCCTCTGCCTCCCAGGTTCAAGTGATTCTCCCATGTCAGCCTCCCAAGTTGCTGGCATTACAGGCATCCACCATCATGCCCAGCTAATTTTTGTATTTTTTTAGAGATGGGGTTTCACCACGTTGGCCAGGCTGGTCTTAAACTCCTGACCTCAGGTGATTTGCCTGCCTTGGCCTCCCAAAGTGCTGGGATTACAGGTGTGAGCCACCATGGCCAGCCTGGTCTTGTTTTTTGTTAATCCATTCATCCAGTTTATGGCTTTTAATTGGGGATTATAGTTTTTAATTTGGCATTTTTATTTGTTTACATTCAAGGTTATTATTGATAGGTGAGGAATTTCTCTTGTCATTTTGCTAATTCCCTTTTGTTTCTTTAAAGTATGTATCCATTCTTTCTTCCTTAGTTTCTTATTGTTTATCTTTCCAGTTTGGTGGTTTCTGTAGTGATAATTTTTACTTCTCTTTCTCATTTGTGAATCTGCTTCATCAGTGAGATTGACACTTCTGCATGTTTTCATGATGGTAGTTATAGTCTGTTCGCTTTCAGTTCTAGGATTCCCCTAATCATTTCTTGTCCATTCAGTCTAGTGGTGATAAATTACCTCATTTTTTGCTTCTCTGGGAAAGATTTTATTTTTCCTTCATTTCTGAAGGGTAGATTTACTAGATATGGTAATCTTGGCTAACAGTTTGTTTTCTTTCAACATTTCGAATATGGCATCTCATTGTCTCTTGGCCTATGTTTCTGCTGAGAAATCTGCTGTTAGTCTTATGGAGAGTCCCTTATGTGTTACTTCACACTTTTCCTATTTTAAAAATTCTCTTTGTGTTTGAATTTTGACAGTTTCACTGTAATGTTCATCTTTTCTCAGTTTGACTATAGTGTATCCTGAGAGGACCTTTTTGGGTTGAGTCTATTTGGGAAACTTTGAGCTTTCTGGACCTGGATGTTTATATTTCTCCTGTGACTTGAGATGTTTTCAGCTATTATTTATTTAAATAGGTTTTATATGCCTTGTCTGTTCTCTTCCCCTGGACCTCCAAAAATACATGCTTTTTTTTTTTTTTTTTTTTAACTTAATAGTATCCCATAGGCCCTGTAGGGTTTCTTCTCATTCTTTTAATTGTCTGTTTTTTATTTGTTTCTTTTTTTTTTTTTTTTTTTTGGCTAACCCGGGTAGAGGAGGACCTCAAAATAATGTTCAGCATTGTTTAGTTATAATGTTGCTGAGACAAAAATGATTTCTGGTCAGGCCCTCTGTCTTTATGGAGTTTGCTTGTTCTCCCCATATCTGCATGGGTTTTCTCCGGATAGTCTGGTTTCCTTCTGCTTCCCAAAGATGTGAATATTTGGTTAACTGGTATGTCTAAATTGTCCCAGTATGAGTGAGTGAGTGTGTGTGTGTGTGTGTGTGTGAACTGTGATGTAATGGTGTCCTGTCCAGAACTGGTTTCTACTTTTTACCCTGAGTGGCTGGATGGGCTTCAGCCACCTGTGACACGGAACTGGAATAAGCAGGTTGGAAAATGAACAATTGCATGATACTATACAATAAAAATTCATAAAGTATATGATCATACAAATGCACAATATATGATGCATTCAGAAAGCACTCAGTGATCTCACAGTATTCCTTGTTTTTTAACTGTGTGGCATTAGAAGATGCTCCTCTTTTCACTTTCCAAACATTTGTTTCATGATTTCATTCACAACCATTGTGACTGCTGTCATTCACCGATTGACCATAAATTTGGTAAATATTTATTAATCTTAATTTTATTAATAATGTAATAATTGATACTAATTTAATACTAATTTAATAATTTCATTAATCTTTCTTAAATGTACGTATAGCCTACATCTACTTCAGTATTTGATATTAGAAGTGGTTTGGCTCTTTACAATATTGGTCATGTTTTTGTGACTAGACATAGGCTGTAGGAACTTTTGTTTATATCAGTTAGCCTAGGTGAAATTAGTTTTTTTTTTTTTTTTTTTGAGACGGAGTCTTGCTCTGTCTCCCAGGCTGGAGTGCAGTGGCGCTGTCTTGGCTCACTGCAAGCTCCGCCTCCCGGGTTCACGCCATTCTCCTGCCTCAGCCTCCCGAGTAGCTGGGACTACAAGCGCCTGCCACTACGCCCGGCTAATTTTTTTGTACTTTTTTAGTAGAAACGGGGTTTCACCGTGTTAGCAAGGATGGTCTCGAGCTCCTGACCTCGTGATCCGCACGTCTCGGCCTCCCAAAGTGCTGGGATTACAGGCGTGAGCCACCGTGCCCGGCCGTGAAATTAGTTTTGTTACATGTTGTTTCATTTAAATCACAGTTTCCAAGAACCCACTGATGATGTTAGGTGAAGATTTACTATATTTCAAAAGACTTATGTTCAAGTTCGCAAATTCTTCTGCTTGATCTCGTGTATTGCTGAAACTTTCATTTGTATTTTTAAATTTTATTCATTGACTTCTTCAATGCTAAGATTTGTTTGGTTCTTTTTTATGGCATATATCTGTTGAATTTCTCATTCAGATCATGACTTGTTTTTCTGATTTTGTTGAATTAACTATCCGTATTCTTTTGTATTTCACTGAGTTTCCTTAAGAAATTACTGTGAATTCCTTTTCAGGTGTTTTATTGGTTTGTTTTCCATGGGGTATGTTATTAGAGAATTACTGTGTTCCTTTGAGGTGTCATGTTTGCATGCCTTTTCATGTTTCTTGTGTCCCTAGCTTGATATCTGTTTATCTGGTAGAACAACCACCTCTGCCAATTTTATGAAGTAGTTTTCATAGGAAAAAACTTTTTCCTGTAGATTTGACTTCAGTATTGGTTGAGTAGGGTGCCCTAGGCTTTTTTCCTGATTGGGTGCAGTAATGTAATTTCTATGTGATTTCTTCAGCCGTCATCAATATCAGCATGTTCTGTGAGTGCCTCAGTGGGCTAGACTGTAGGTGTTTGTGGAGGCAATGGTGTGGCTTTGCTTGGGGTGAGGAATGCTAGGCAGGCTGGTCCTTAGTCCCTGAGAAATGGCTGCTATTTCTCAGCTGCCATTTTCTGATTACAGGGTCCAAGGGATGTAGAGATGCCAGGGGTATTGAGCCCCAAGGCAGAATGCACTCTAGCAGTTGCTTCATTCTCCAAATGATATAGTACTGCAGCAGCTTGGATCCTGGGGAATTCAGTGGATCAAATGTGAATTCTCTTTCTGGAGCAATCCAGCCTTATGGACCTCAGGCAGCTCGCTATACTGGACTCGGCTTGTGAGGACTGTGGAGCTGCCCTGTAGCTTGGATTGCAAGTATCCACAGTGGTCATGGGGACTGCTGAGGATGTCTTGCTTAACTTTTCTCGTCAATGGGGAGCCCCTTCTGGCTCCAGGTTGATCTTGGCCAGGTGCTCTCCTTTCGTCTTTATGCTGACCTGTGGAGTTTTCTGTGCCTCAGAGGATCTTCATTACTTCCGGATGAGTTCCATTGTTCTCCCGTAGACATTCAACTCAAAGTGCTCTATTTGTTGTTTTGGTTTTTCTTTGTGGAGGAGATGAGCATTGGGTTCCATTTTGATTGAAGTTTTTAATCTGTTCACCTCTAATTTTTATTCATATGATTGGATTTACATTTATCATTTTGCTATTATTTTCTGTGTGCCTCATGTCTGTTTTGTTCCTCTGATACTCTTATTAATTTCTTTTGTAATAAATTGATATTTTTTGATGTTCTATTTTAATTCCTTTATTGACTTTCAAATTACTTTTGAATTATTTTCTTTCTTTCTTTCTTTTTTTTTTTTTTTTGAGACAGAGTCTTGATCTGTTGCCCAGGCTGGATGCAGTGGCGTGATCTTGACTCAGTGCAAGCTCCACCTCCCGGGTTCATGCCATTCTCCTGCCTCAGCCTCCCGAGTAGCTGGGACTACAGGCACCCGCCACCAAGTCCAGCTAATTTTTTTTTTTTTTTGTATTTTTAGTAGAGACGGGGTTTCACCATGTTAGACAGGATGGTCTCGATCTCCTGACCTCGTGATCCACCCGCCTCAGCTTCCCAAAGTGCTGGGATTTGGGCCACTGCGCCTGGCCTGAATTATTTTCTTTGTGGTTGCCTGGGGGATTATAATATGCATCTGATTTACTGCAAACTGCTTGAGATTATTGATAACTTTATTCTATTAAAATAGAGAACATTTCCCTACTATAGCTCCATTTTCTTCTGCTGCTTGTGGTGTTATAGTCACATATATTGCATCGTCACTTGTTAAAAGTCAAACAAGACAATTTTATCATTATTGTTTTACACAGTTTCCTTTTAAATCAGAAGAACACGGGAGAACAAAGCATTTATAATGCCCTTTACCAGTCACCAACATAATTACCTGTATTGTTTTGTTGTGTGAATTTGTTTTATCATCTATTGCTACTTCCTTTCAGTCTAATGAACTTCTGTTAATATTCTGCTAGGAATCAATTATCTTATTCTTTATTTGAGTATCTTTTAATTTGCTTGCATTATCAAAGGATAATTTTGCTGGATATAGAATTCTTGGAGAAATTAGGTGTTAATCTACTAAAAGTTTCCTTGTACCTGAAAAATTGTTTTTGTCTTTCTGCTCTCAGCTTTTTTTTTGTCCCTGGCTTTCTGTAGTTTGACTATGATATATTTGGATTTGAATTCACTGATTCTTTTGCCAAGTCAAATCTGCTGCTGAGCACTTCTAGTGAATTTTTTATTTTGTTGATTGTACTTTCAATTCCAAAATTTTCATTTTTTTGGTAATTTCTTTTTATTGACATTTTCTAATTGAGGCCGCATGCGGTGGCTTACGCCTGTAATCCCAGCACTTTGGGAGGCCGAGGTGGGTGGATCACTTGAGGTCAGGAGTTCGAGACCAGCCTGGCCAACATGGTGAAACCCCATCCCTACTAAAAATACAAAAATTAGCTGGGCGTGGTGGTGGGTGCCTGTAATCCTAGCTATTCGGGAGGCTGAGACAGGAGAATCATTGGAACCTAGGAGGCAGAGATGGCAGTGAGCCGAGATCACACCATTGCACTCCACTCTGGGTGACAAGGTGAGACTCCATCTCAAAAAAAAAAAAAAAATTTGTATATGGTTTCCCTTATTTCTTTGAACATATTTGGAATTGATGTTTTGAAGTCTTTGTGCACCAAGCCCTGCATTTGATCTCCTTCAAAGATAGTTTCTATTGACTATTTTTATTTCTGTATGCTTTGCATGTGTCATAGTTGTTTGTTGTAAATTGAACATTTTGTTTAATATATTGCAGCAACTTTGGATTTTGATTTCTTCTCCCCCAGGAGATGGTTGTTGTTGCAGATTTATTTGTTTATTGACTTGCCTCGACTAATTTTGTGATGTCTGTTTCGTGTGCCCTCTGATTTCTCTGCTCATTAAAAAAAAAAAAATTCTCTTTTCTATTTTTAAGCCTGACATTCTAGGAATTTCACTGGGTTACTATAATTAGTCATCAGCCAGTGATTGGAGATTGTTTAAACCTTTGAGCTAGTAAGGTATTTACTCTTTGACATGGGATATATACATTTACTGGGTAATAGTTTCAAAGTCAGGAGATTATAAGTCTGATTTTTTTTTTTTTTAATTCTCTATGTTCATGAGGCCTCATGGTTAACTAGAAATGAGTAGTTTGCTAGTTATTGCCCTCTCTTTGTGGTTGCTTAGGGGATTGTATCTGTATATCTGGTGGAACAACAGGTATACAGTCTTCTGAATAAGTACATTCTTGCATATGCATACAACTTTCTAGACTACCAGTAATATATATGTGAGACCTTGGCAAGATCCCGTTGGGCTATATCATTTTCCAGATTTCTCTGTTAATTTTTGGACTGGTCTGCTCTTTTGTTGCCTGACCCAAATTGTATTGTGACCTTATGCTAGCCTAACTCTTATTGCTGCTGAGCTGTTATTTTTGACAACTTTGTCCTTTTTGTCATTGCTTTTTGGGGAGAGGATTTGCCGAGCTCCTCATTCAGCATTCTTGAAGTCTTGTCATTTATGTGTGTGTCTGTGTGAGTGTGTTCTGGTAGTAACAAACATGTGACATAAAATTTGTCATTGAGGCTGGGCATGGTGGCTCGTGCCTATAATCCCAGCACTTTGAGGGCTGAGATGGGAGGATAGTTTGAAGCCCAGAAGTTGAAGACCAGACTGGGCAACATAGTGAGACTCATCTGTGCCAAAAATTTAAAAAATTGGTTGGGTGTGGTACCATGTGCATATAATCCTAGCTACTTGGCATGCTGAGGTGGGAGAGCCCAGGAGTTGGAGGTTTCAGTGAGCTGATTGTGCCGCTGCACTCCAGCCTGGGTGACAGACCTTGTTTCTTAAAGAGAAATGACCATCTTAAGCACTTTTAAGTGTATACTATATTACTGTTAACTGTATGCACATCCTTGTGCAGCAGATCTTCAGAACATTTTTGTCTTGTAAATCTGAAACTGTATCTATTGAACCAATGACTCCCTTTTTACCTTTCCCCTGCCCCCGCCCTTGACAACCACCAGTCTACTTTCTAAGAGTTTGACAATGTTAGATACCTTATATATGTGGAATCATACAGTATTTATCTTTTCATAACTGCCTTATTTTATTTACCATAATGTCCTCATGTTTCATCCATGTTGTGGTATATTATGGGATTTGCTTATTTTTTAAGGCTGAATAATATTCCATTGTATGTGCGTATTACATTTTGCTTATCCATTCATTCAAAAATGGATATTAGAGTTGCTTTTACTTTAAAGCTATTGTGATTAATGCTGCTTTGAACATGGGTGTGTGAATATCTCCTTAAGATTTTCTTTTAAATTATTTTGGGTATGTACCTAGAATTGGGGTTTCTGGATCATTGTAATTCTGCTTTTGATTTGTTGAGGAATCTCCATATTATGTTCTGTAGCAGTTGTACCATTTTATGTTTCCACTAAGAGTGTATAAGTATTCCATTTTCTCAACACTTATTATGTTTTTGATAATGGCCATTGTTATGACTGAGAGATAGTTCATTGTGGTTTTTGATTTGCATTTCCCTAATGAGTAGTTATGTTGAGCTTCTTTTCATATACTTGTTGGCCATTTGTATATCTTTTTGTGGACATGTCTTCAATTCCTTTGTCCATTTTTAAATAGAATTATTGTTATTTTGTTGTTGATTAGTCATAGGACTTGTTTATATATTCTAGATATTAGTACCTTATCAGATAGATGGTTTGCAAATATTTTTGTCCATTTCATAAGTGATCTTTTTTATTCTTTTCCTTTGTTGTGCAGAAGTTTTAAAATTTGATGTAGTCTCATTTTCTATATTTGCTTTTGTTGCCTGTTATGTTCATTTTAAAAGTATCCCTTTTCTCTGTTATTTTATAATACCTTACCTATAATTAGGTTTTTGAGATATATTCAACTCTCTTCTGAAATTCTTTGCTACTAATATCCATTGCATTATCATAGATGTTCTGATTTTAGGGATGCATTTTACATGATGTATTACCTAAAAGTTATACATAAATAAAATATTTTAAAGTTGTAGATTTATATATTTCAAGAAGGGAAAAGAATGAAAAGAAAATACCTTTTTTGGTTACCTCAAGGAAGATCCATTTGTTACAACAATCATCATTTGTGTTTCACCTTTTACAGTATATATAAATATGTTATTTATTTATTTTTCTTTCCTCTGTGATTTTGAAATTGAAACTATCTTGCTTATAAAGTCAGATCATATGTCTCAAAATTCCATGTTCTAATCCAGAAAGTCACCTCTTGTGTTAATGTTTGGTTAGTAGCATTCTGATGACACTAAGTTCTTGAGTTTGATTCAGGTGTCTTTAAACATCTGTACTCTGAGAACTCTGAGACAATCTGAGTTATGACCTTAGACTGCAACTTTGAAAGCCATTTTGCAAATATATCATTGTTACACAAGGCATAGGGTGGTAGAGGTGGAATTGTAATCTGCTCATTGTCCAGTTAGGTAGATAAATAGCCAGTGGAAACATCTTCAGTGCTGATAATGGAAGTGTAGAGGCAGTATTATAGTGGTTAAGAGCCATGGCTCTGGCATAATATTTCTTAATTTTGAGTCCAGGCTCTCCTAGATGTTTCATTTTGGGAAGATTCTTGACCCTTCATGTCTCAGATTCTTCACTGTAAAATGGGGATAATAGTATTTAAATTTTGTGGTTCTTAGGAGGAGTAAACAATTGTTTACAAGTAAGGTGCTTAGAATAGTGCCTGGTACATACTCAGTGCTTAGTAAATATTGCTTTTGTTACAGGCACTGATCAATATATAATCTTGTGCTAGCTGAACAATGCTTGAAGAAATTAATGCATTTTAAAAATACTGTGATAATGACAAAGATCTAAAAATTGTGACATTCTATTAGCATAGAGTACTAAAATAAACTTAATAGCTGCCCCTTAAAAAAAAAAAAAAAAAAACCTCTGGTTGAAGAAACAAATTAGGCCCATACTTTTGTAATTATAATAATAATATTTAGCAACTATTTATTTATTTATTTATTTATTTATTTTTTGAGACGGAGTCTCGCTC